>NC_058133.1:60529351-60559609 GCF_016433145.1 Gracilinanus agilis
AGAAGAAGAAGAAGAAGAAGAAGAAGAAGAAGAAGAAGAAAGAAGAAGAAGAAAGAAGAAGAAAGAAGAAGAAGAAAGACCGCAACCATAATGACAATGACAAGTAAGCCCAGAACAGAGTTTTGAGTAGCATCTGTGATAAGAAAATAGTATACCAAAGATAGTCCACAAGGGAGACTAAGAAAAAGAGGTAGAAGAATTCTGCTGTCTTTTGTCTTTATTCCCCTCCGTGTTCTCTGTGAACTAATGGCACAGGCCTATTTCTTTTCTTTTTTAAAAAAATATATTAGATATTTTCCAGATTAAATGTACATACAATTTTAATAGCCATTTTCTGACATTTTGGGGATCCATGTTCTCACAATTTCTCTCGCCCCTCCCTTGGCATACTTTTGTGCTATAAGAAATGATGAATAGGATGATCACAAAAAAATTCCATGGAAAGACTCATGTGAAGTTAAACAGTGAAGTTTAAGGTAAAGTGAAGTGAACAGAACCCAGTTTTGTTCTACTTGAAATCCCTTTGAACCCAACAACTCTTTTCTCCCCATCTCTGTGATTTTGAGGGGATGGTCACCTCTAGGCTTCCCTTACTTCCTTCCAGACTCAACTTTAGTCTTACATTCTGCAGGAAGATTTTCCCATTTCTGCCAACTGGTAGGGCCTCCCCCCTTTTTTCACATGTGGTCTTCATCATTCTTATTTGAATGTACGTTTTGAGAACAAGGACTCTTTGGACTTCTTTTTTCATTGCCAATGCTTAGCATGTGGCTGGCACATAGTTAAATGATTAAATGATGCTTATTGACTGACAAACATTGGATGGACTCCCCATGAAGAAGTAAGGGTGGACATCATAGGATTATGGAATCTTAGACAGACTGGAAAGAACCTTCAAAGATATTTGGTCTATATAAATTAATTAATAAGCATTTATTAAACACATGCAGTATGCTGGGCAGCATGGAGCAGTAGATAGAAGGCTGACCTTAAAGCCAAAAAGACCTGAGGTCAAGTCTTAACTCTGATAATACAGATTATGGGCAAATCCCTCACCTTAACCTCTCAAGTGTTCAATGAGTCTCTCTAAGGCTAAAAATCACAGAGATGGTGCCAACCTGTATTGGTAAACAGAGTTTCCTCACCTGGGAGTTCCGTAAGTCAATGAATTCACAGATTTAGTCCCTGTACCCTAGGTACCAGCCACTGTGTTAGAGGATAGGGTTTCAAATAAAAAATGGAGGCAGTACATATCTCCAAGGGACCTACATGCTACTCAGATTGAAATGAGGCAGATAAGAAATGATGATTGATCTAAAGGTGCCAGTACTCCTTGGGTGACTTATGATTGGATGAATAAGAAAATTAAGATGACTTGGTCAGAAATAGAAATTTTGGGAGGAGGGTTTTTGGAGAAAGAGAATAAGTACTGTTTTAAACATTTTGAGATTGATATCCAGATAGAAGTATTCAACAGGTTCTTTTTACATTGAGTAGAGTTCAGAATAAAGATTAGGATTGGATTAGAGACTAGAGTGCTGTCTATGTAGAGATGATGATTAACTCCTTTGGTGCTACTGAGATCAACAAGGAACTTATGGAGTTTAAGAGTTTCTTGAACTTTTTGTGTCATAGACCCCTTTGGCAGTCTGATATAGACAATGGCCTGGCTCCTTCTTAGCATTTTTTAAAAATACATAAAATAAAATATATAAGTTTACAAAAGAAACAAATCATATTGATATACAGTTACGTATAAAAATATGTATGTTTGTATATATGTTTAGCTGTATATGTATATGTGTGTGTGTGTGTGTGTGTGTGTGTGTGTGTGTGTGAATTGATCTAGTCATTTTGGAGAACAATTTGGAATTTTTCCCAGAGAGTTATAAAACTGTTTAAATCCTTGGACCCAGCAGTACAACTGTTAGGTCTGTTTCTCAAGGAGATCAGGAAAAAAGTAAAAGAAGCCATATATTCCAAAATATTTATAGCTGCTCTCTTGTAGTGGCAAAGAACTGAAAATCAAGGGGATGTCCTTCAATTCAGGGATAGCTAAACAAATTTAATATATGATTGTAATGGAGTATCACTATGCTATGAGAAATAATGAGCAGGCTACATTTTTAAAAACTTGGAAAGACCTATATGAAATCATGAAGAGTGAAATGAGTAGAATTAAGCTATCATTATATACAACTACAGAATTAATATTTGAAGACTAACTTGCGAATGTCCACCTCCAGAGAAAGAAATGATAAACAAACATAAAAGACATCATTTATTTACATAAAAAGAGATCTCTGTGTGCTTACTTTATCTCATAGTAACCATGTTATATCTTTGATATTTTGTGGGTATGGTGTATTAATCCTAAAATCTGAATCAAACATTTTGCAGATTTGGATAGTTTTATTTTTTTATTTTTTTGTATTTTTGTGTTTTTATTTTGAGTATTTCCCCATAGTTACATGTTTCATGTTCTTTCCCTCTCCCCCAAACCCCCTAACCACCCTTAGCCAATGCACAATTCCACTGGATTTTACATGTATCATTGATTAAGACCTAATTCCATATTATTGATAGTTGGACTAGAGTTATCGTTCATCCCCAATAATATCCCTATCAGCCCATGTGTTCAAGCAGTCCTTTTTCCTCTGTGTTTCTCCTCCCACAGTTCTTCCTCTGAATGTGGCTAGTTTTCTTTCTCATAAGTTCCTCAGCCTTGCTCTGGCTCCTTACATTGCTGCTAGTAGAAAAGTAGGTTATGTTCGATTTTACCTCAGTGTATCAGCCTCTGTGTATAATGTTCTCCTGGTTCTGCTCCTTTCACTCTGCATCAATTCCTGGAGGTCTTTCCAATTCACATGGAATTCCTCCAGTTCTTTATTCCTTTGAGCACAACAGTATTCCATCACCAACAGATACCACAATTTGTTCAGCCATTCCCCAATCAACGGACATTCTCTCATTTTAGATTTGGATAGTTTTAAATAGTTTTTTTAAAAATTGAATTAGTTTGATCATTTGAAAAACAATTAAAACTTGAAGAAAAAAAAGCCTTACCTTAACTTAAACTTTTGTGTGTATATATGTATATATATGTCTTATATCAACCATATATCACCTATAAGCTATATATCTACTATATATTGTTTATATATACACTATATATCATATATATCCCTTGACACCAGAAATTCTTAGCATGAAGACCATGAAATAAATATATACACACATGTATAATATACACATATAAGCAACACACACATAAATGACCCCCTCATTAAGAATCCCTGGTGTAGAGGAGAAGAGGGAAGGGGAGATGAGATGGGGAAAAAATCTACACTAATGAAATGGAGAAAGATAATGACCTAGAGAAGGATAATGAGGAAGAATAGTCACACCTATAGGAGAAGAACCAGGAGAGAATCAAGATGTGATAGCTAAAGGAGGAAAGAGCATTCAAAGTAAAGTGTCAGTGAAAGTGTCTAAAGCTACAGAAACTCCAGTGAGGATTGAGAAATGGCCATATGGATATTTTGGAAAGATACTTGAGCTCTGAGCTGGTCCTGGAATACAGAGAGCTGCTTTTGATGATCTGGAATTGTTTCCTGCTACAAAAACCCCTTATTCTTCTAATTGAACCAATCACACAAAACAAGTATGAACAGTCTGTAATCTGCATCATCAAAAGGAATATTGATATTAATCAATAAGATCGAGGACCCATTGCAGTATTGGAACGGGCTATTACTTAGTAAAGAACCAATTGCAAAATGAATGGATCAGAGGACCATTAAGTTTTGATGGGTGATGGCTCAGGGGTAGGTAGAACATTATTTCTAGAGGCTTTCTAGCCTATAGACACTTACCTTGTTCTAGGGCAAATCACTCAGCTCCTGAAAAACAGGCGGCATAAGGTTGTGGGAAGAATGAGCTATAATACATCTACGACTACAGGGCATTGGCTCAGATCCTCACTCTGCTGCATACTCCCCAGATGAACTTAAGGAAGCTCCATAACTCAGTTTTACCCTTAGTTTGCTCTTCTATAAAATGAGAGGGTTAAACTAGGTCCTTTCCAGTTCTAAATCCTATAAACCCATACATTTGGGATCTTGAATTTACACGTAGTTCCGTGCATCTTGTTCAGACCTTTTTTCCCCCACCTCAGCTAAATCAGACATCCCAGAATTTATGTTATCATTTTCTTGGCCCCAGATCCACAGCAAGATTTGAAGGCATTTTAAACCTGCCTTAGGAGGTGTCAAACACCATTCCAACATTGTGGACATTTATTTGAATTTTCCACTTTATGTCATATGTTGGTAACATTTCCTCCATTTATTTTGTTTCTCAAGTCATAGAAAACTTTCTAACAGAGCATCAATTTCCTTGGAGTTGAGTTTTTGATTTGTCCATGAAATGAAAGTGTGTGTTCCCTCAAGAACATCTCTAAAATTCCTCAAGTCTGTATTGTTTTGATTGTTTCCCAACCCTTTCTCTGGGCTGGTAATTTATCTTTGCCACTTGTGTGCAGACTTTAAAGGTGGTGTGATTTTTGAAAAGCTGACCCACAATATAAGATACTATGCTCAAGATTTTAAAAATCAAGTGATCATGAAGTGTGGTTACGAACTGGTTCAGAGTCAGAATTGGTGTCTAAACCAAATGTTCAATAGGAAAACATTTTCTTTTAACTGCTGTGTCTAATGTTGTCCCAAATAAGATACTGATTGACTCTTTAAAATGTTATTTTCTCCAGCCTGTCTGTCTGCCCTTGCAGATTACCAATCAATAAACATTTATTAAGTGCCTAGTATGTGCCAAGCACTCTGCTAAGCCAATTTTACATTTTTTTCTCCTATGGAAAATTCTGTTACATCGGAAAAAATTTAAAAATCCAATGAAAATGACACTAGTAAATTTGAATATGTCATATACCAATGGGGTGAGGATGGAGCCAAGCCACCATAGACAGTATGATTCAGAACGTGCTGAGAGTGTAGTGAGATTCTTTTTTGGTTGTGGATTGCACTAGATAGCTGCTTAGACCCTACCAGCTTCAAAATTCTGTGACTTATTTTGGTTGGTTCCCATCTCTTCCCCTTTTTTGCATTACTTTTTTCCACTCACCACTCTTCCTCATTACATTTCATCTGTTATACTGAAATAGCCTCCTAATTATAGCTCTTCCTTCCTCAAGTCTCTTCCCTCTTTAGTCCATTTTCTGGCACAGTGGTTAGAACTCTAAACCTGGAGTCAGGAAAACCAGAGCTCAAATCTAGCTTCTCACACTCACTAGCTATGTGACCCTGGACAAGTCCCTTCACCTTGTTTGCTTTGGTTTCCTTATCATTCCTATCATTCCACAATGCTTCTTGTCCTTCTCTGGATTCTCTACAATTTATCAACACTGTGTTGCAATGGATAGAGTGACAGGCCTGGAGTCACGAAGACTCATCTTCTTGAGTCCAAGTCTGGCCTCAGACACATACTAGTTATATGACCCCAAATAAGTCACTTCACCCTGTTTACCTCAGTTTCCTCATCTATAAAATGAGTTGGACTCTTAGGTACCACCTCACACCTAGCAAATTGGCTAAAATGACAGCAAAGGAAAGTAATAAATGTTGGAGGGGATGTGGCAGAATTGGGAAACTAATGCATTGCTGGTAGAATTGTGAATTGATCCAACCATTCTGGGTGGCAATTTGGAACTATTCCCAAAGAGCACTAAAAGACTGTCTGCCCTTTGATCCAGCCATACCACTGCTGGGTTTATACCCCAAAGATATCATAAGGAAAAAGACTTGTACAAAAATATTTATAGCGTGCTCTTTGTGGTGGCAAAAAACTGGAAAACAAGGGTTCAATTGGGGAATGGCTGAACAAATTGTGGTATCTGTTGGTTGATGGAATACAGGAATAATGAACTGGAGGAGTTCCATGTGAACTGGAACAACCTCCAGGAAGTGATGCAGAGTGAAAGGAGCAGAACCAGGAGAACATTGTACACAGAGACTGATACACTGTGGTACAATCAAATGTAATGAACTTCGCTGCTAGCAACAATGCAATAATCCAGGACAACTATGAGGGACTTGTGAGAAAGAACAGTATCCACATTCAGAAGAAGAACTGGGGGAGTAGAAACACAGAAGAAAAACAACTGCCTGATCACATGGGTGAATGGGGATATAATTAGGGATATTGACTCAAAATGAGCACCTTAGCACAAATATCAATAATGGAAATAGGTCTTGATCAATGACACATGTAAAACTGGAATTGTGCGTCAGCTATGGGAGGAGAGGAGGGGAGGGAAGGGAAAGGATAGAACGTGAATCCTATAACCATGGGAAAATGCTCTTAAACAAACAAATAAATAAATAATCTAAGATTTAAATAAATGGGATAAAATGAGTTGGAGAAAGAAATGGCAAACCCCTCTTATATCTCTGCCAAGAAAACCCCAAATTGGGTTATAAAGAATGACTAAGCAACAACAAGCTTCCTAAATCCAGAACTGAAACCAGGGTTTGATTGGGGCAGTGTTTATGGCAATAGACCTATCACTCCCTCATCCTAGATACTGTGCATCCCTTAATATAACCAAAGATCACATTAGCTTTTCAAGTTGCTGTCTTGAACTGTAGCCTCATATTAAACTTGCAATCTACTAAAACCCACATCTTTTCCCCAATTATACCCATGTCTAGCCATATATTCCACCATACTTTGACTCATGTAGTTAATTTTTTAACCCAGTGCAAGACGACTTTATCTCTTTTCAAATTTAGTTCACTGGGGTCAGCCCAGTGTTCAGAGCTGACAAAATCCCTTTTGGGTGTGGATTCTGCTGTTCAGTGTCTAACTCTCCCTCCCCACTTTGCAAATTCCACAAATGGTGTGTGTGATATCTAGGTCTTTGCTGAAGTCATTAACCACAAAGGGAAAGACACAGCTGAAGGGTTAAATTTTTGTGTGTGTCTATAACTGTAATAAGGGAAAGTAATTTGTGCTGACCCACACGATTGCAAAACAGGAAAAAAGAGGCACTAGAATTGCTAATAAACTGCAGGAATTGTTTGTACAGGAGACCTCTGGTTGGTCTTGAAAATAGAATGTCTTCAGGATAAGAAAAAGGACTTGCATCAATATTATGTCTACTGAGGAACAGTGACTGGTAAAGAGAAGAAGCTGAAGCTATTTGATCAAGGGGCTAAAAATTGGGGCAATTTAGGGTAATTTTGTAGTCTCACTGGTACATTATCTACATACATGTACTCAGGATACATGCTAATGCTTGTGAAAATCAGTAAACTTCTCATTAACTTGAGATAATTTCTGTCTCCTCATTTTTATGACCCAACACAGATTATTCTGCATGACATCAGCACTGTAAGTGTTTATCCCCAAGTTTCTTACTTGAAAACTCTCTTTCTCCATGGTTGGTCCCCATATAGTTAGTGATGTTAGAATCTTACCGTAATTCTGTAAGTACTCCAGTTCGTAGGCTTCTATGACTCCTTTAAATGCTGGGTGTTTTCATTGACTTTTTTTTTCTGTTGCAAGGAGATCATACCAGTCCCAAATCTCTTCCTCTCCCATGTCACTGCTTACGAATCTTCTGAGAAAGATGGGTTCATTGGCGTGATTCAGAAGTTCTCATTTCCCATTCCACTGTTCTCCTAATTTCTTCCCAGATTTTGCTTTTCTCCCTTGGGGAATCTTTCTACTTTTCAGTTGTCTTTCTCTCTCTCTTCTCTTCCTCCTTTCCCCCATGTAGAGCTAGAAACAAAGCATTCATGTAATTATTATCATCATTACCATTATTCTTATCATTATTTAGAACAATGAAATTCACCTATCAACAAATTATCCTTTGATATCTTGGAGAGTCCCAAAGCTCATTGAAGTCTTTTTGTTGACCTTAGATGGCTACCTTAGTAGATGTTGACCTCTTTCCCCATCTTCCTCCTTTAAACTTCATTTTTAACAGAGACTGCAATATCCCCCCCTAGGCTGTCATTCCTTTGACAGCTGCCATTCCCCCTACATAGTGAGAAGTAGGGACAGGGGGACTCAGGGGACTGCTCTCAAGAGAGAGTTCCCATTTTCAGAATTAACTTTCATTTTTTTCCCCAGGGCTGGCCATTGCAATGGGAGACCTGAGTCCCTGCCAAGGGTATCACAACCAAGAGGTGACAAAACAGGCTAAAAGCACCCTCTCCCCACTCCATACACACACAATGCCCAGGCATAATCAGAATCAGGGCTGAAAATGAAACTCTGGAGACATCAAAAACCAGTTGGATTCAGAGTACAGTTTTGCCTAAGGCCAGCCTTGTCCTCTGCGACTGGTTATATTCAGACACATCTAGACAGGGTCTGGCATCTTTCTCTCAACTGTGGTAGTAGGTCTCTAATGATTAATGAGAACTCTGCTGCTTGTTCTCAAGCCTCAGACACACAAATATTCCTACACACACAAACACACACACACACACACACACACACACACATACAAGCACATAGTCAAGCTCCATTTAGAGACTATGGAAAATGTGTTTCTAGTGTTCATCAATTGGATGGTGTCTGAACAAATTACGGTATGTGAAAGTGATGGAATATGATTGAGGAGGAGGAATTCAGAGAATTATAGAGCAAATAGTGCCAGGAAAGCAATGATAATGAGGACACGAATGTGTTAAAAAGAAAACAAAAAATGAAATCAAATGCTACGTAATTCTATAGAGAGGAGGAAATATACCATCTCCTTTCTTTGGACTGACACTCTAGGTGTGGAATGTTGCTTATTAATTCAGAATTTTTTTCTGCACAAATTGATTTCACTGAATTGTTGTTCATCACGAGGTGGAGGAACGAGGTTAGGGCTAGATGGATCTGAAATAATTGTGATGTAAAAACAAATAGATAAAAGTTTTATAAGTATGTTTCCTACACAATGCCTTTTGGGGCTTGAATTATGGGCAGGGGTCAACCTCAGAGACCTTCTCTTGAAGTGTTAAGGCCAAAAAAAAGGAAGGGTATGGTCTATCAGTTCCCTTCACTCCTCCTGAGCACTGTCAGTTCAGAGTGTGGGATCTGTCTGCTTTTTTTGTTCCCTTCTTTCTTGCTATGGAAATATAATTTGGGACATGGAATGGTGAAAAAACTCAGAAGTGATAGTATGTAGCAGTCATACTTCCAAATATCAATGGCAGCCATCCCCATTGCCTCCAGAAAGCATATTGTAATGAATAGAATGCCAGACTTGGAGTCAGAAAGACCTGGGTTCAAATTCTTCAGTTATGTTCTGGTTGTGTGACTCTAGGCAAGTCACTTAACTTCTCTACTCCTCAGTTTCCTGAAAAATGAAGGGTTTGGATTCAGTGGCCTCTAAGGTCCCTCAAGCTCTAATTCCATGTTCCTACATTTTATTCACATCACAACCACCTTAGTTCAAGTCCTCATTAATCTGGACTATTACAATAGCTTCCTAGTTAGTCTCCCTATTTTATATATCTCTCCCCCTCTAATCAATCCATTTTTCACACAGATAATCCAACTAATATTTTTAAAATCTGATCATGTCAATCACCCACATAAGAAGCTTCAATGGGCTCTCTATTGCCTCTAGCATAAAAGATAAACTCCTGCTCCACATTTAAAACCCTTCACAGAATGACTCCAGTCCATCTTGCCAGTACTGCCTCTTAGGTAGTCTGAATTATAGCCACACTGGCTTTGTTGCTCCATTTCCAAATGAATGTATCCCATTTCCCATTTCTGAGTCTTCTCTTTTTTTAAATTAATTTTCTTAATCAGCAAAATTCTCTTTTTTCATTCCTACCCTTCACTTCCCTAACTGAGAAAGAAAAAGAAACAAAATCCCTGTTATAAACATATATGGACAAGCAAAATAAATTCCTTCATTGGTTGTATTCTAAGTGTATATATATATATATATATATATACACAGACACACACATATATGTATATATTTGTTATCGATTTGGGACCTATTATTTGTCATCTCTCTATTAGGAAGTGGGTAGCATATTTCCTCACAAGTCCTCTGGACTCGTGGTTGGTTGCTTCAATTATCAGAGTTCCTAAATTTTTTTAAGTCGATTATCTTTACAGTATTATAGTTGTCCAATAGATTATTCTCCTCCCTTCACTCTGCATTAGTTCATACAAGTTGTCTTGGGTTTCTCTGAAACCATCCCTTTCATCATTTCTTAGAGTACAATAGTGAATTCATATATTTCTCCCCCCCTCCAAAGAAAGGGCATTTTATGCTGTCCTGTCTTACATCCCTGGAATGTCATAAAAGAATCTCCTGGTGAGGTTTGGCAACTTTCATTCCAAAGCTTATTTGACTTTTCTTAAGTAGAATTATCTCTTTACATCAACAAGAGTTGGATCTAACAACTTGCACTAAAACAAGTAGAAGATCCATTGGAAACATCCCTTTAAAACCATGTTGAACATTTTAAAAAGCACCTTTATTTTTACACTTTGGGGGGTGTAAAGTACAAAAGTACAATTCTTCAATATAACCAGAGACAATATTGTTACAAATTGGAACTTAACAAGAATGTTTTGAGCATCAATCGTTCTGAGAGGTTTTTTAGGAGACTCAGATGAAAGGAAGCATGGTATCTTTGAACCCAAGAAGGACTTGATCTGAATAGGAAGACAGGGCAAACATATTACAGACAGAGAAGAAGTCTGAGGCAATTGACTATATGAGAGGCAGCATAGCACAGAGAACAGAGGGCTACTCTGGAGATGGAAAAACCCAAATTAGAGTCCTGATTGCTTTTTATTAAGCACCTACTATATGCTGAGCACTGTGATAAGAGTTGGGGATACAAATAAAAGCAAAAACATTCTTTGCCCGGAAGGACCTCCATTCCTTTTTTTTAAGGACCTCCATTCCTAATGGTGCATACAACATAAAAATAACTATGGGATATTGGGAGAATATTCTAATTGGAAAGGCAACATGTAAACAATATATGATATAGATGGAATAGATAGAAGGTAATCTAAGAGGGAAAGGCACTAACACTTGGAAGAGCGACCAGAAAAGGACTCCTCCAAAATGTAGAATTTGTGATATCTTGAAGGAAATTAAGTGAGGGGGAAAAAATAAGGAGGAAAAGCATTATAGGCACAGAGAACTGCTAGGAGATGGAATATCCTACAAGTAGGCCAGTATAGTTGGATAATAGAATATAAAGTGTTAAGAAGACTAGAAAAGGAGGAAGACTCAGATTATGAAGAGTTCAAATACCCCATCCCTCTCCTGAAAAAGCAAGAACCAGAAAATACTTGAAGGGATTTATATGTAGGAGGGATTAGAGCTGTTTAGCTTAAACCCAGAGGTTAGAACCAGGAAGAATTATTCAATCAAGAAGTATTTTTATTAAGCATCTACTATGTGCCTGGCATGGTGCCGTATGCTGAGGATCCAGGGAGAAAGGATGAAAACAATTCTTACTCTCAACAAGTTTACATTCTAAAGAAAAAGAAATTTATATATAAGTAAATACAGATGGGGATAGACCAGCCTCTGTTATTGAACTTATACTCAAATAGACCTGGGATCTCATCAACCTGTGATGAAGATAGCCACCATCCAAATGTAATTATCCTGCATGACTCTTTTTCATGTCCCCCCTAAAGTTGGATACAGAGAGTCCATCCAACATGCTAGAGGTCCTCCTCTGCAAAAGAAAAAACCACGAAAGACTTTAGAAACATAGATTTAGATTTGGAAGGAACCTCAGAGGTCCCCTAGTGCCTACTATCTGCTCCCGTTTCCCTCAAATTTAGAGAAGAGGAAATTAAAGGTCAGAAAAGTCAAGTCACTTACCTGAAGTCACAAAAGTAGAAAGTGGAAGAAATGGAATTCATACCAAGTGCTTTGATTCCAAATGCACACTCTTTCCCTGGAGCCACTCTGGATACACAAAACTGTGGACCTAAGTCCCAGTGTGTTTGGATAGTTCTGTACTACAAAATTACACCAAATTGATTTATGTAAACCTATATATTGTTTATTGAATCAAACAATCAATATTGTTGAAGGTTTGTTTTCTTTGGCTTGAATATATAATTAGAAGTGAGAAAACTTGGGATAAAAAAATTAGAAATTAGAGGGGAAGGAGAATAGATCGTAGGGAAAAAACAAACCAGAGAATTTCTCGACAACCTGAGAAGCTGCTTGTTTGTTTGACTTGGATAGTGAGCTGGTTTTGCTTTTTATTTTGTTTTTCTTCTGAATTGTCCCTTGTTCCCTCTGGGACCTTTCTACCTCTGGATTTTTAGTCCCCGACAAGCATAGGAACTGTGTTAAACAAGCCCAATGCTGGGCACACCATTGGTGTGAAGGACTACAGGTCATTATCAGGTTCTCACTTCCTCTGAGCCTCCCCAAGCCAGTTTCTTCTTTATTGTGGCTTTCTTGGTTGCCTTGTGGGAAGGAGAATCTAGACACTGAAAGGATAATTGGTTGTGTTTTAAATACAAGCAAGCTAGACTTCACTAGGCTTTTTGTGAAGGCTGAGCCACAGATAAGATCAACAAAACGCTAGGAGCGACTTGGAAGGGAAAGAAAGGCTCTGGAAATACTGGATTCGCCATTATTGTTGTTGCTGCTCTTAATAAAACAGGTGTACTTGAAGTGGTCCTCCAACCAGTGCCAATGCTTTGAAAATGGCTGTTGCTTTATTGGTTGCTGAAGCAAAATAAAAATCAAATTAAAGTTTAATTCACCTCAGAATTTTCTTTATAGCAGCTCAGCACTGTGTGCCTCTGGGCAAACTCCACTATCTTCCCAGCTGATGACATGCATCACATAAGAACCTGCTGCCCGGCTATGTTCTCTGGGTCTCTCTGCCTTTGTCTCTCCTTCCCTCCCTTCCTCTGTCCCTCCCTCCATTTCCACTTTTTTATTTTTGGTCTCTCTGTGGCTCTCTCCCTCCTTCTCTTGTCCTCTCTTTCCTCCTTCCTCTCCCTCTCTTCTTTTTCTCCTCACCCTTTCTCCTTCCACTCTGTCTCCGTCTATCTGTCTTTCTGTCTGTCTGTCTGCCTCTCTCTCCCTACCAAGAAAATATGTATAAAGGCTGTTTATAGCTGGGGGAAGGGCAAAGACTTGGCTCAAGTTCTCACAATAATGAGGACCTAGGAGTAAAGGGCAGGTTGGCTGAAAAGACATTGGTAGCGGTAGCCAGGTATAAGAGCACCTCCTCTCCCCTTCTTCACCCCCCAGTCTCCATGGCAACAAGGAGAGAGCTGCTGGTCTCCCCTGTTGAGTGACCTGCGACACTGACACAGACCTTACCCAGCCTCTGCCTCCTTAGAGCAGAAAGGGAAGCTGCCTCTTTGGAATGAAAGTCATTGCTTCAGCTAGGCAGGGACATTTTGAAAATACCAAGAACTGATGCAGATGGCTTCTCAGTTTCTCCTTTGGCCCCCAATATTAGTTCTTCCTTAAAATGATCCAGCCCCTAATAGTTGAGGCTGTGTAGTTCCTTGGCAGACTCCAGTCTCAGAGGAATGTTGAAAAATAAGCTGGCTAAACAATTATAATAATAGCTACCATTTAAACTTTCATAAAATTGAGCACCGTAATAAGATCTTCAAGGTTTGCAAAGCAAATATCCTCACTTTACAGAGAAGAGAACCACAATTCCCTAAGAGAGGTCAAGTAATTTGCTGAGGGCAAAGGCAACCTGGGAATCCAGGTCTTCTAAGCTCTGGGTCCGTGCAATTACTAAATAGGGCCGATACCAACTCTTCTGAAGGTGAACCTACATGAAAATCACTGTGGTACAATAGAAGCAACCCTGGAATTAGGGGGAGCTGGTTCCTAATTCTAACTCTGCTACTTGTGGGACTTGGAATAACTTGAAGTGGAGACTTGAAGCCTCCCAGATCACTTGCTAGGTAAATGAGCATAGAATTCCGTGGAACTCAATTTCTTCCACTTTTAAATGAATTTGGAATTGGAGTTACTGAGATCTGAAGTCCCTTTCAACCTCAAACCTTATTAACTTCCCTTCGTCTGTTTTCTGATCTTTCCTCTCTTCTACTTTCCCAAGGAAAAGAGCGATGGGAAATCTGTTTCATAGACTATCTCTATTCTTCCTCCTCCTCAATTGGCCCTCAAACAAGAAATTTGTTGTAAATGGGTTAAGAACTCCTCTGCCTCACCACCACTGTGATATTATTTAATAGGTATTGAGTGCCGCCCAGGTGTCTAACTATCCTGGGGTATTTGGGGGCAACCTCTCTCTCGCTGGATATTCTCTCTCCAGTTATTTAGGAGGTGGTAAGGAATATGCTCAAAAATTGCCTGCCGGAGAGAATCTATTGATTATCCCTAGTTTATCCTACATATATGTTTTTTGCTTGTTGTCTTTCCCATTAGACTCTGAGTCCATTAAGAGCAGGAATTGGCTTTTGGTTTTCTTTGTATCCCTAGCACTTAACAAAGTAACTGGCACAAGGTAGGCATTTAATAAAAATTTTTGGACAGACCAAATGACAGATCGAATTACTTGAGGACACACTATGGCTCCGGCTTTTCTGGTGTAATTTCACATATTTTGCATGCTCAGACTTCTATCTGAGACCTTTTTGGGTGTTTTGAATCGGTGGAAGAGAGAGACAAAGGTCAAGATATCAAAATGTGATCAAAGGGAGAAAGGAGCAGAGGGCAGGTAGGTTATTATTCTAATGTCAAACAATTTCTGATTTTGAGTTAATTTCTAACATTGTTCCAGTGTCTTATACTAACTAACCTTTCCACTCCAGTCATTGGATAGCATGGTATATTAGAAAAATCACTGGACATAGGAGTCAGGAGAGCTGAATTCTAGTCTCTGTTATGTCACTGACTTGTGTGATATTAGACAAATCATGTAGCTGCCATGAGCCTTGTGTTTTCATCTAGATCTCACTGAAGAGGAAATTCTCTGAAGTCCTTAGTATTAAGCTGGGAAAAGGGACATAGATATTGCAAGTTCCTCTTTGTCTCTGTCTCTGTCTCTCTCTGTCTCTCTCTGTCTCTCTCTGTCTCTCTCTGTCTCTCTGTCTCTCTCTCTCCCTCTCTCTCTTCTTCTCTTTCCCCCTTTCTGCTTCTATCTTTGAATCTCTTTCTCTGCCTCTTTCACTCTGTCTGTCTCTCTCTGCTTATCTCTCTCTCTCTCTCTCTCTCTCTCTCTGTCTTTGAATCTCTGTCTCTGTCTGTCTCTGTCTATCTGTCTGTCTCCTATCTGAATCCAGAAACCTAGAAGGAAGAGCACTCTTCTCTTTAGTTCTCATCAAACCCTTCCTTCACATAAGTGTGGGACACTGAGTAATCAATCGCCACCAATAAGAAGAGTCCCACGAAACTGGCGCTTTGAGCCAAGGGATACATAAGTACAAGCTCTTGTTATTTTTTCATGTTAGGCAAGATTGTGTTGCAAATGGGGAGGGATAGTAACGGTTGCTTTAAAAGCTACATCTTACTCATTATTTGCCCATCTATAGCCTCCTGCCTTAGAACAGGGGCTACTTCCCTTATCTGTTTTCCCTGAAATAGTGTTACACTATTTACCAGATTACTTTATATTTTATTAGGATATCAAATAGACCTAAAGTTTTCTTTTTGGGACTGCACTGCTTGGAAGGCAAACATTCCTAGTTTTTGCCCATCTGTTGAAAACCTGCTCTTCTTAAGACTCAGTTCTTTAAAGGAGCCACCTCCTTCAGGAAGCTTACCCTGGGAAATGAATCATGGAAACATGGAAAAATATTTTAAAATAAAATTTAATTTAATAAAATGAAGCTTACCCTGATCCTTCCAGCCAAGAGTATTTCTCCTGAGTCGAACTAAATCCCTTCTCTTTCCTCTGCTGTCTTAGAATTTGTTTGGAGAGACAGGCAGGGTAAAGAGAATAGTCAGAAATCATGAACCTGAAAAGTAACCTATATAAAATGAGAAGTGATTACAAAAGGCTTTTTCTCTACATATCAACTTCTTGTGATCATTAATGTCTCTTTGAGTATTTCATAGACATTTATGGTGCAAAATATCCCCAGGCTGTAACATCAGCAAGTAACAGAGAGGGTGACTGAGTTACCTGGGGTTCACAGGGCATCATCATTATAACAGGAAATAGAAACTGATGAGGTCTGCTCTGACCACTAGAGAGCACTCACTCTTCATCATGATACTGTAATGTGGAAAAGAGGCTGGTAGCTAATTGATGAAACGAAGTCTCCTTCCTCTTCTGCTTCCTTTTTAATGTCAAGTACTTTCCCATCATGAACCCCTCAATAACTGCAAGCTAGTTCTAAGAAGAGGTGCTATTAAGTCAACTGAAAAGAAACAATAAGAGAAAAATAAGATGGAGAAAGATAAAAAGGAAAAAAAGAAGAAGACACGATCATTTCCCCACTTGTCATCCAAGGTATGGCAAAGAACTAAAAACATTCTAATTCCCTTTCTATCACAATCCCCATTCTATATTATCAATGACCATATCTTTTAAGTAGAAATGATTTGGCATGATCTGAAAAAGGATATTTGGGGGGGGGGGGAATCTGGTGAATGGGCCAGAATGCCAGGTCTATGACTGAAAATCTGGGATATGTGGCTTCTTCTACCAATGAATAATAGAGCGTCTCTTGCTTGTGCACATCTTAAACATACCTTTGTAGAGATTTTCTTGGAAGCGGGGGGACACTTTCCTAAGTGCTCAGATTCAGTGCCTTTGTATGGTAGGAATAGGAAATGATTGTTATGTTTTGGAAAGACAGTAGGGAGACATTTCTATAACACTTTCTGTAATGTTTGAACCACATAGGGTACATTCTCTTTTCTCTTTATTCCTATATAATTCAACTAGATGAATATCAATTCCCATATAAAGCTCTTGGTTTACTCTTTCAACCCATATTCTCATTTGTAAGGTTTTTAGCATAATGCCTGTAACATAGTAGGTGCTATTTAAATGTTTATTCCTTCCCCCACCCCACCCCCAACCTTTAGCAATCTGGGTCCCCAGAAGATAGCTAACTACATCTTCCCTCGATACCCAGATGATGCTGAGGATTTGGGGTGGTAGTATCTTCTAATTCAGTAGTTCTCAAACCGTAGTCTTGAGGTCCCCAAGACCCTTTCAAGAGACCCCAGAGGTCAAAACATACTCATAATATTAAGTTGTTTTAATTTCTAATGTGGTAAATATGGCCAGATATTACCTACATACACAAAAGATCTGGATGATGGGGTTTCAAAAATTTTTAAGAACATAAATGAGTTCTGAAGTCAAACATTTGAAAATTCCTTCTCTAGTACTCTAACTCACATATAAACCTTCTTTTGGGGCAGTCTGCCCCTCCCTTAGTCATCACCAATTAATATTTCTCCAATATTATGTAATCAAAGATTTTTGCCCTACATATTTAACCAATTATGATGGTCACTGTACTCTTGAGCAATTCAGATAGGAATGGAAATGGAAAAGTAGGAAAAGAAGAGAGGGCAATGAAATGAGAGAGAATGAGAGAGAGAGAGAGAGAGAGAGAGAGAGAGAGAGAGAGAGAGAGAGGAAAGAAATGGCAGGTCTTTGACCTGTAATCACATTCTTTTCTTTCAGTACAAGCTCAACTCAGTTATAATATCACACAGTATCCAAAAGAAATCATGATCTGTCTCAAAGCAGGCAACCTAGCATAAGGAGGGAAAGCAAATAAGCAATGGTTTCCTAACTGCCCTGATTCTGTTTTTAAGCCTCAAAGATCACCGCTATAATGATTAGAGAGGTAGCATGGGGTAGTGAGAAGAGAGCTAACTTTGTTATAGAACCTGAGTTTTAATCTTAGCTCTGCTATCTTCTACCTTTATGAACTTGGGCAAGTCATTTAACCCCTGAGTCTTCAGTTTCATCAGCTTTAAGATAAGAGTTATCTGTAGAGATTGTCCAATTTCACTCTAGATGATTTCTCAGATCCCTTATAGTAATAAATTCCACAATCTATCTCATGTACATCTATGATACATACATATACACATAGATACAGTCCTTAACTGGCTACAGGGCATCTCTTCTTAGGTATCTTATCACTTCAAACTCATTGTGTTCAAAATTAAACTAATCATCTACTATGTCCGCTTTATAAGCCCCTTCAAAGGGAAAAAAAAGATCTTGAAATCCTTAAATGGAAGACAAGGATATTTTCCAAGGCCAGACGGTAGTTTTTTGCTTGCTTATTTTTAAAGATATTCACTTGTATTTCAATTACTGAATTCCTTTCAAGAGGACATGGTAAATTCTATATGTAGCAAATGACCTCTAATTTTACCCCAATGGGCTAATGATTTGAGAGATGAGGGAGGGAATAATAGGGCAGATTGTAGAGTTTTGAAAAATTAAGGAGATATTTTAGTTAAGCTAGCTTTCCAAATGGAATAGGCAAGCTAGGGAAATGGCTTATTGGGAAAATACTTAAAAGCAAACAGAAAAGGAGACAGAAAAGGAATATAAATTTTTAATCAAGATGTGTGTGAGCCGAATTTCCTTAGCTGATAGAAAGAGGAGTCACAGATTTCTTGTGGCCATAAAGAGTAGGAGGGATTGGAGATGCACATTGCTCAGACTGATGGGGTAGACAATGGCCAAGACAGTATTTTGAGTAGAAGACAAAGAGATGTAGATTGGTACTCTACCCAGGAAAATATCTCACTTCCCCAGGAATCCAGGAGGCTGAGAAAGAACACTAAAACTCAGGGAAGCTAAGGACAACAAAAAGAGGGATTTATGTGGTGTTTTGTTTTGTTTTGTTAGTTATACTAGAGGTAAGTGGAAGATCAAAGAAGAGATTGGACTACTTCTTGGAGTAGGATGGATGATGTAATGATAATTGATGATGAAGAGAAAGTAGGGCTGCTTCATTATTGGTTTGCTTCTGTTTTCTCTAAAAAGGAGAATGACCTTTGCACCAGATATGACAGAACAAAAATGACTAGTAAGGAATATAAGATAAAAAAGGAGATTACAAAAGAGCCCTTAGCTGTCCTTGACAAAGTTAAATCTTTTGGCCCAGTTGAGCTACATCCTAAAGAGACCTGGTGGATGAGATAAGTGAATCACTGTCAATGATACCCGAAGGATCAGAAAGAATTAGAGAGCTACCAGGTAACTGCACACATATGTAGGTTTACGGAAAAGGGGAAGAGAAGAGTTTTAAAAATATATAAGTTTGATTTTGATTCCTAAGAAAATTCTAGAATTCACACTATTAAAAAGATAGTCAATGGCCATCTAGAAAGTAAAAGTGGTGTGGACAAAGAACCAAGGACCTTGGTCATGGCTTCATTACAAACAAGTCATGTTAGACTTAAGGTTCACTTTTTTTAACAGTTTACCTGGACTTCAGCAAAGCATTTGATGAGGAATCTCAAACAATTCTTATTGAGAAGATGGTGTTCTATGGAATAAACAATAATGCAGTGATGATTGTTTCAAATGGATTGAATGGCCAGTCTCAAAAAATATTTTATGGTGGGGTATTGGTTGGGCAGGAAGTCTCTAGTGAAGTGTCCCAGGGATATTTTCTCATCCCTGAGCTGTTTAAAATTTCAGGACCATTCCCCTACTCCAAAGGCTCACACATCCTGGCTTTGAACCTTGGGCTTGAATATCAAGTATTTGATTATCTCTACTTGTCTCTTTGCCCCTATTCTGGAGTTTTGCTATAGGGGAAATATCCTGAAAACTTGAGTATGGCCAATTCCTCCCAAAATTTGTATACTCAAAATATATCCTGCAGTGGGCAATATGGGTATTGGATACAGAACAGGTTTTATAACACACACACACACACACACACACACACAATACAAAGGACTCATGGGAGCTATAAACAAATAGAGAACCATAAATCACTCAAATAGCCCATTAGACAAAATGTAAGGAGAGGGTTTGATCAGGAGAGCCCCTGATCAATTTTATGAGTACCTAAAAGTTAACTTGATAAAATTACAAGAGATAGACCTTTCTCAGATGGTTGCCTCCCCTCAAGTTTGACAGGATAATTAGCCTTTATTGAGGGGGACACAGGGTGCTTCTTTGATTGCCAGTGGCTAGTACTACATCCAAGATAGTTAAAGCCTGAGCCAAGGGCGTCAAACTCTGGTTGGAAAAACTGACCCTTCTGTAGACTCTAAAAGCAAACAATTAAACACCTCATCCTTTTCCTACCCAACCCCCTTCCACATCTCTCTTAGACCAAAATGCTCTGGAGTAAGGGACTTCTTTCCTTTCTCCAACTATCACAAAAGGAACGACTTGCAAGAGAGGCACATGGCAAATAGCCCAAGTAAGCCTGAGGGAGGAGTTTCTCATCTGCCTGCTCCTGGCTCTTTTTGCCTTTCTGTTTCCTTTTCTGAGCACAAGTCAGAGAAGAGTGACCTAATAGAATGGATATTTGAAATGGAAATCTTAAAAGTTAGCTCATGGGTCATCCTGAGTTTAGAGTTCCCAGAAGTTGGAGCTCTTAAGAGTTGGGCAATGATGTCAGAGAGTAAGATTCCTTAACAGCATGTTTCTTAGAGAAGAGGATCGTCCAGAGAGAATTTTGTTGAAACTGAATCACTAAATCCACATCATAAGAGACTGGAAGATTTTGGACTTTGCCAGTCCTCCACAATATTGCTTGCACAGTTCAGGGAGGAGGGATTGATAGTTCCACAAAGTATCCAATGTAATCTGATAGACATTTATTAGTTGTCTACTATGTGCCAGCCACTGTGCTAAGTGCTAGGGATATAATCAATAAAAATATAATCCCTTGAGGAGCTTATGATCTAATGAAAAGCTAATGAGCCAAATGGACTATTTGAATGTTCTATATTTCCATATGTCTTCATGTGTGCCAGTGACCCTCCTCTGTCTAGAGCATTCTCTCATGGGTAAAAAGAGTTGTCTCCTCCTCAATGTCCATGTGCATTAAGTACCTTTGGGGTAGACTTGGGAATGAACCACATGAGAAGACCCATGAGATGCTGGGGTTGGTGCATGAGCCAAAGAGTAAGGAAGAGGTCAGGTGCCAGGTTCACAGCCAGAGTCATTGAGAGTGTAGGTGGCTGGAGTAGCCTTAGCCATATGTGACTCAGAGAAATTCTCATCTCAGTCCAACCTGATTCAGAAAAAGGAAAGGGAAGAAGAAGGCACCCAGAAACTAGAGGTCCAAGAAATCCCCGTCTGAAGTTCAACTGAGCAAGCACAGGCTGCTGGATGTGAGTTTCTCCTGCAAGTTAGCCTTTTCTGTTCCTTAGAGAGCAGAGAAGAAAAGGAGAAATCTGTTCCTTCCCCCTGGCTACCTTCAGAACCCAAGGAAAGGAAAGCCCTAACACAGAAACACCAAGGGAAAAGGTGGCTCTTCCTGTCAGAGTTTATCATCCTAACCTCCCATCAAAGTAGTTCCCTTTGTCCTCTCTGCAAGGGGGTAGAAAGTATGCCTTATTCTCATGAGATCTGATTTCCCCAGGATCATAGTACAAGAGCTGCACCTTAGTCTTTGTACCTGCATTAGTACACACATCCTTTAGGGCTCTCTAGAGACCTTATGAGGGGCAGCTGGGTCCAGGCAGAAGTAGGCTTGTAGTCAAGAAGACCTGAGTTCAAATCCAGCCTCAGACACTTACTATGTGACCCTGGGCAAATCACTTAACCCTGTTTCCCTCAGTTTCCTCATCTATAAAAAATGAGCTGGGGAAGAAAATAGCAAAATGCTCCAGTACTTCTGCAAAGAAAACCCAAAATTAGGTCACAGGGAGTTGGACATGATTAAAATGACTGAACAATAACATATACCTTATGATTTAGGAGTATTAAATTAGGAAACATCTTAATTCTAGTCTCACCTCTCCTCCTAACTAGCTGTAACCTTGGGACTAATCCCACCACTTCTTGGAGGACTTACTTGCCTCCTCGATAAGAGGTGTCAAACATGCTGCATTCTGGGGGCAGCTAGATAGCTCAGTGGATTGAAAACCAGGTCTAGAGATGGGAGGTCCTGAGTTCAAATATGACCTCAGATACTTCCTAGCTGAGTGACCCTGGGCAAGACACTTAACCCCATTACCTAGCCCTCACTGCTCTTCTGCCTAGGACCAATATATAGTATTGATTCTAAGACAAAAGATAAGGGTTTTGAAAAAAAAACATGCAGTATTTGCAAGTGGGTCTGAACTAGATTAAAATGTGACTGGGAAATATTTAATAAAATAAATGAAAATATGATAAAACACAGATATTACATTTTTTAAACTGTGAATATGAAGCCCACAGGGGCTTTTGTGTGCAGATCAGGAAGCCCCCTTTCTATTTGAGTTTGGCAAGAGTGCCCTAGAAGACTTCTAAAGACTGTACAGCTTTCACTTCCTCCACCACACAGGGGAGCATGGATTTGGCAACCTTGTTTGAGTTTTATTAGTCATTCTCTTCTTTCTTCAATAATAATAATAATAGGAAGCACATACATACATATATCACTCACTGGCACATTTTTTTCTCCTTTGAGGACAAGCTCATTTGCTGTATTTTCCATGATTATATTAAACTTGTCCTAATGCCCCTTGCTAGAAGAATCATGCAGGTTCTTCTTAACCTCTCCTTATTACTGTTCTAATTTGTCTTAGATTTATTTGTATGACTTTTAACCTTGCGACTAGATTTTTTGGCTTAAAGTCTTTTACTGTTGAGTTTAAGTTTGTAAGCTTTTTGAGGGCAGGGGCTGAGTTATGTCTGTATTTCTATCTATAGGCCTAGAATAATGCACTTTTCTTTCATGGATTAAGGCTCAGTACATGTTTGTTTGCTAACTGAATTTGTGAAAATGAAGTAAACTGGAAACAAATACTGTATTTTTTATCAGGTTAGCTCCTTCTTATTTTATTTCTATTTTCAAAATTGATAGAGATGTTTTTCCAGTCAACTTTTTCAGGGAAAAAATGAGTAAGTTCTTATTGGGAAAATACCAGAGGAAGCACCCTGTCTTTACTATATATAGCTTTGCAAATAAAGGGAATCCCACCCTGATCTGGTTACTTCCCCAGGGAGATATGGCAGCAGTAAAATAAATGGAATCCATATTCTTCACAATAGCATTAACTGATGTCCAGAGCCAGTGAATGACTGAATTATTTAGGTCATACTTAATTAGGTCCCACCCAAAATTCTGACATAGCTTTCACTTCACAGAGGTCTAGCAAGATCATCAGAGTTGCCTTCTTTAGCCCAGTGTTATAGATGTGACTGAGATGATACAGAAGAAATGGTAGTGTTTGCATTGTTATTATAGCCAATATTTGTAAATCCATTTTTCTGTTATTTATAAATTTTTATTCTTATTTTATGTTTCACAAATAGCAAATAGAATGCATGTTTGCACATACATAGTAAAAGCAAAAAAAAATGATTGCACGTGGAACTAGACTTCTTTTATGCACAGCTTATTTTTCTTTTAAGCATATAATAAGATCAGTCTGTAGCTTTCAAAGATTTCCTGCTTGTCTGCCCTTCTTTATGTTCTTTTGGCTCCACTTTTAAAAAATTCATACCCTGATGACCCTATCTTCTTCTCTTCTCTTCTCTTCTCTTCTCTTCTCTTCTCTTCTCTTCTCTTCACTTCTCTCCTCTTCTCTTCTCTTCTCTTCTCTTCTCTTCTCTTCTCTTCTCTTCTCTTCTCTTCTCTTCTCTTCTCTTTTCTTCTCTTCTCTTTTCTTCCCTTTCCTTTCCTTTTTTCCTTTCCTCTGCCTTCCCTTCTTTTCCTTTCTCTTCCCTTCCCTTCCCTTCTCTTCTCTTTCTTTTCCTTCCCTTCTCTTCTCTTTCCTTCTCTTCCCTTCTCCTTCCTTCCCTTCTCTTCTCTTCAGATCCCTCTGTCTCTGTGTCTCTGGCTATGTCTGTCTGTCTGTCTCTCTCCCCCTTTCTTTGGTGATGCAGTAGATAAAGTATTGGGCCTGGAGTCAGGAAGACCTGAGATCAAATCCATTCTCAGGTGCTTACTTGCTATGTGACACTGAGAAAATCACTTAACTTTTGCTCGCTTCTGTTTTCTCAATTGTAAAATGGATCAAATGAGAATATTTGTAAAAGTGCTTCCAAAAGCCTTTGAGAAGTTTTAAAACTATACTAGGAATATTAGAACACCTATACAGTACTAAGTAGACTGAGCACGTGCATTGAGAGTTTTGAGAGAGAGGGTTCACTTTTGGCTGAGATGAGAAAAGAAAGATATACGGAAGAGGTCACTTTTAAAGAAATCCTTGGTTACCAGTGAAGATTTCAGTAGATGGGGTTGTGGGAAAAGGGCAAAGGGAATGAAATAAACCAAAAAGCCTGCAGGTAGGAAAATCTTGATCAGGTTCCATGGAATGCAGAGTGGTCCAGATTGACTGGAGCACAGAATCAAATACTTCATTTCTTTAAAAAATACTCAGCTCATATGGATGAAAGAGTCCTTTGTAATTATAGAAGCTTTTGTTATTAGGTCCAAGATCTGAGGACTTTCCCCCTATAAATCCAGGCTCTTCCAATTTATCCTTTAAAAGCTTCATGGGAACATGTTTTGACAGCAAAGCAAAGCTGCTGACCACTGGGGAAGGAAGGCAAATTATAGGAGCCAGTTAACAGGTTGGGAAAGTGTAATTATCCCCACGACATTTAACCAAGTGTTCTGATCTTCTTGTGTTTCAGAGTCTTGGATCCTATATTTCTAGATATCTAATCTACTTCAAGGGAGTTGAAGGTGACATATCAGGACAAATTTTCTGGCTATATTTGAGAATGTTAGAATTTGAGGGCTGGAATCTCCTTCCAGGCAATGTTCTTAAATTAGGGACAACATCCTTGCCATGTGTGGTCCTCTTTCCAAGACAGTTTGAGTCAGAGGCATCAAACATGTGACCTATAGGTTGCATGTAGCCCATAACACTCCCAAGGGCTGCCCAAACCAAATTAAAGTATTTAACAAAAGTAAAAATACAATTAAACATACTTGATGTTTGTGTTTTCTAAGTCAATGTGTCTATGTGGTTTTCTAAAGTCAATATGTGTCCTATGGGAATCTTTATGAGTGGCTTAATGGAGTCCATTTCTTCTTTTTTTTTAATCCTTACCTTCCATCTTAGAATCAATACTGTGTATTGGTTCCAAGGCAGAAGAATGCAAAGGGCTAGGCAACGGGGGTTAAGTGAATTACCTAGGTCAAACAGCTAGGAAG
Source organism: Gracilinanus agilis (assembly GCF_016433145.1). Taxonomy (NCBI): domain Eukaryota; kingdom Metazoa; phylum Chordata; class Mammalia; order Didelphimorphia; family Didelphidae; genus Gracilinanus; species Gracilinanus agilis. The sequence continues at coordinate 60,554,654 of NC_058133.1, forward strand.
TATCTGAGGTCATATTTGAACCCAGGACCTCCCATCTCTAGACCTGGTTCTTAATCCACTGAGCTACCCCATAAATTTCTGAGGCTGGATTTGAACTCAGGAAGGAAAGACTTTTTTATTCCAAGCCCAGTGCTCTAGCCATTGTACTACCTAGCTACAGGGTAGTCCATTTCTGTTTGAGTTTGACACTACCGGTCTAAATGACTGATGTTTTAACTCAATAATTATTTATCATAGTCATAATTGATCAACAAATGTATTAAAAGCCTGATCCATGGCAGGTACTTTGTAAGGCACTTGAGATGAAAATTTGAAACAAAACAGTGTCTGTCCTTGAGAAGCTTACAGAATAGCCCGGGAAGACAGCATTCACATAGATAAGAATATATAAGAATTTTCAAAATTTAGCTCTATCACCAGATGATGATAAAACTATAGATAAGAATATATAAGAATAATACAAGATAACTGCAGGGAAGGACTCGAACAGCTGGAGGGATCAGAAAAGGCTTCACCTAAAAATTTTGAAATTTTGAAAAATAACCCAAAGGATTTTAAGAGATGGAGGGAGAAAGGAATGCATTTCAGTCATGGCACAAAGCTCATGCAAAGTCATAGAAATAAGATAGGGAGGCTTTGTCATGAAGAACCATAAGCCTGGCAAATAGGACCATATTCAAAGTCAGCCATAGACAATCCTGGCTAGGACAAATAGTCCAATAAACAATGGCTGGAGAAGTTTCTTATGAATTCCACCCCCCTACGGTTATTCATGATAGCAGCATAGGTTCGAGAAATAGAAGGGACTTTAAAGGGAATTGAGACCCAGAAAATAAAGTAGCTTGGCACAAATCACACAGCTAGGGTAGGAAGGACTAGCACCTCTGCTTTGGTGTCTACCTGTCACTCGACTCCTACCTGTGGCTCCAAGAAGCCGTAGAATACACAGCAGCCACACATTGGTAAAGCCATCTCAGCAGATGGGCTAAACCTGGTCGAATGTAGCTGATGGACCCTAGTGAACTGGGGGGCTGTCTAGCCCAGTAATGTGAAGACTTACCCCAGCTAAAAGGGAAGACAAGAGCAGTTTTTTCCTGTGGCCATGAAGGCAGCTGAAACAGGTGCTATAAAGCACTTAGAGACTAGTTAGATATTGAAGAAACCAAAGTCATCCGCTGCATCCTGAGACGACACAAAGCATCTTCCCTTTTGTCTTGCCACTGGATTTCAGTGGCTCTGGAAGAGAGAGTGAGGCTGACAACCTTGTGCAACTCCGCCTCATTTCAATCCAATTCACACTTAAGCCAAGACATCACTAGTAATGTCATTTTAGTCCTCTTTGAGTACAAAGGACAACAACCAACCAGTAGACCTAGAATTCAAACCCAGGTTTCCTGATTTTCCTGTACAAATTATTTTACAGTTTTGGTTCAGTTAACACAAGAAAAAAAATTCATTAAAACCTAGTATTTGACTTGTTAACTCAGTTGGTATGACCACCATGAAAATAGAGCTTAAGTGATTTATCTAAGGCAGCTGGGTGTGACCCATTGGACAGAGAGCATTGACATGGAGTTTGAAAAATCTGAGTTCAAATCCAGCCTCAGACACTAATTAAATGTGTGACCCTGGAGCAAATCACTTTAACCAGCCTCAGTTTCCTCATCTAGAAAATAGCATTTAAATCTTAGGATTATTATGAGTATAAAATGAGAAAATATGTGTGAAGTGTTTTACAAATCTTAAAGTGCTTGATAATTGCTAGCTATGATTATGATTGACATTATTATTGGTAGTCTTCTACATGAAGACGATGCTAGCAATCATCCGTCATCGGCTGGCTTTGTTCTGTGAAGCATTTTTCCATTATTATTGATGGATTTTCATTTGGTTTCTTGTCGGATACCATTCTTGGCAAAGAGTGGGTAAACATTTCCAAGATGACTGACTGATATGAGGGATGTGGCTTTGGAACAGTGTACTGGGGACTTGCTTATTAATGGCAAGCCAATACTTCATTAAAATGATGCTGCCTCTGGCAGAGCTCACTGGCCACTTACTGAGGTTATAGTTTTAGCACATGCAAAATGATAAGAACATTGGATAAAGATTCGGGGGAAATGGGCTTCTATTGAGCTCTGTCATTAATTAGCCATCGGTTTTGGGCAGTCATCTCTCTCAACCTTGGTTTACTCTTCTATAAAGTAAGAAAACTAAAGTGGATAAATTCCCAGGGTACCTCCAGCTCTAACTGTGAGCCTATGCTGTAGAGAACCCATGAGAGATACAATACCATTCATATGTTTGCTGCTAGCCACGTATAGAATGATAATTTGTGTTCTAGACCTTTTGAAGAGGTGGGCTGGGGAGTAATCACTTTACTAGACAAATCATCAGAAGTATCTTGAAATAATTCCATAGCTGTGTGACCCTGGGCAAATCAATCCACCCCAGCCACCTAGCCTTTCCTGCTCTTCTGTCTTAGAATCAATACTAAGGATAATTTATGCTAAGGTAAGAGTTTAAAAAAAGAAGCAATTCTAAACATTCTGAAGCAGCCCACTCCTTCCTTTCCACCTCTTGCTTTGGGAATAGTAATCAAATGAATATTACCATCACTTCTGGGAAAGGATTGTTAATTGACTCTCCTCTAACAACTCTTCAAACCATGATTCCCTTCACTGGCCAGCTATCACCCACATGTATGTTTTCTTTATCTAATAGAGTGTAAGGTCTTTGAGGGCAGTAATAGACTCAGATTTTGTATCTGTAAACTTAGGACAATGTATGTCACATAGTAAGTGCTTAACAAATGCTTTTTCATCTGTCAAGGAAAAAGTGAAAAGAATATTTCTCCAAAGAGAAGACCTAATAGATTCCTCTCTTGATTTCAAATGGAATTTAACCTGTTTTCTTCCACAGGTGAGGAACAAGAGTATAAAGGGCTGAACTGGATGATATAATAATAATAATTGACATTTAAATAGTGCCTTATATTATCCTGGTTAAACCTCATAACATCTACATGAGTGAGGGATTAGAAGTAGGATTCTTCCCATTTTACACATAAGGAAACTGAGATCTAGAGAGATTAAATAACTCATCTGTGGTTATATGGCTGAGCAAATGTCAGGACTGGATTTGGAACCCCCAAGTCTTTCTGGTTCTGAGCCCAATATTCTATCATCTAGATGATAATGATTTTGTGGGAGAATGACATTCTTCGAATGGGTCATTTGAAATTTCTTCTAAAATAGCTTTGTCAGGATTAGCATCTTTCCTGTACAGATAGCTGAGCTGAGTTTAGAAAAAATAGAGGATTTATTTTTGGTTTCCAGTTTCCAGTTCACTGTTTGCCAGCTCTCTTGAAAACCAGGAGGTCTAACTTCTTTCAGAAATGCATTAGTTACCCATGACCCTGAAAGGATAATTCATCTGTTATTCAACTGAAGGCTTCCTTATTTTGTGGTTACTTTTAGTGTGTAGAGGGAAAGTAAGAGAGAACAGGTTATTGAAAGAAAAGAGACAAAAAGAAAGGAGATGGAGAGATATAAGAACCAATTAAAAAAAGAAAAGAAGATAAGAAAGATGTGTATAGAACAAGCTTGCAGCCTATTTTAATAAAAAGGTGATGAGGTAGATTTGGTCTCTGGGCCATAATTTGGAGATTTCTGGTCTAGAAAAAGTTTCCAAGCACGCACTTACTTTTCAGCATAATTTACTTAGCAAAAGCTGGCACAAAAGGAAAGAAACAAGTTGTATAATGTTAAAGTTTCAAGGGATGTTAGAGATCTAGTCCAACTCCATTTCTTGGTTGCAGAAACTAAAGCCCAATCAATCAGAAAAGAAGTATTGGTTAACATTTAGAGAAAGAACTATGGGAATAGAAATCCAGAAGAAAACGTATGATTTATCACTTGTTTATATGAGCATATGATTGGGGGTTTTGGTTTTAAAAGATTACTCTATTGCAAAAATGAATAATATGGAAATAGGTTCTGAGTGATAATATATGTGAAAATGCTCATCAACTCCAGGAGGGTGGAGGGAGACAACCAGAATCGTGTAACCACAGGAGAAAATTTTAAAAAAGAAGTATTGGTTAAATTCTAACTACGCCTAGCACTCTGTTTGGTTCTGGAGATACAAAAAATGATTGACTTGTTGCTTCCCATTTAAGATATTCTATCTCCCGTCTCCATGACAAATCAAAGACTATCTTCTATGCTTAGAATGTTCCTCCTCTTCATCTCTGGTTCTTAGAATCTCTGAGTCCCTTGATGGCTAAGATCTTGTCAATCATCTTGCCTGGACTTTGATGATTCTGGAAGGGAGAGTGAGGCTGATGACTTTGTACAACTCTGTCTCACTTAAATTCTATTCACACTCAAGTTAAGACATCCAGTTGACAGTCCTGCCAGTGGTTAAATGTTCTCTCTGCCCCATCGTATGTACAGTACTTTGTACTTACTTATCTGAGTAGATATTCTTTCCTCTCAATAGAATGTAAACTCCTTGATGTTAGGGATTGTGACTTTATTTGTCCATCTCCAGGATCTGGCACCATAACTAGGACTTAGTATTTATTGGAAAAGTTATTTATCACCATGCTCCATCATTTGAACATTTTCACTTTCAAAAAAACACAAACAATAATAACGAGAAATCAAAATTGAACTCTGTGTGATTAAAATGACTAAGCTTCACTGTCAAGAGGAGCCAGGAGCATGCACCTTCTTTCTGTGCAGATGGGGAATAGAAATTTAGGACATGGGATTTAGTGCAGGATTTGATTGGTATTTTAATTAATTTAACTGAACTACTATTTTCTTCTTTCTTTCAGCTTTGTTTTAAAGGACAGTTCTCTAGGTAGAGGATGTATTATGAAGTGAAAATGATTTAGAAACAAAAGATACTCCCCCAATAATTTTATTTTATTATTTTTAATTTTAAAAA
>NC_058133.1:60559801-60705440 GCF_016433145.1 Gracilinanus agilis
CAGAGGTACCTAAAAGTAGAACGGATTGCCTCACAGGTAGTAAGCTTCCCATATTGGCAGTATTCAAGTTGAAGGTGGATGAAAACATGGGGATGCTGTAGAGGAGATTTCTATTCAGGACTTGGTTTGATTAGAGGGCTTCTGGGGTCCTTCTAGCTCTGAAATGATGTTTTTTTTTTAAAACCCTTTCTATCTGTCTTAGAAGAGATAATAAATTTTGGTTTTAAGGTAGAAGAGTGGTAAGGGCTTAGGTAGTGGGGACTAAGTGGACTTGTCCAGGGTCACACAAGAAGTGTCTGAGTCCACATTTGAACCCAGGATCTCTTGTTTCTAGATCTAGCTCTCTATCCACAGAGTCACCTACCTACCCCATTTATAGGATTTATTTTTTCAAAAATATTTTTCCATATTTACATGATTCATTTTCTTTCCCTTCCCTCTTCCCTCCTCCCTCTTGGAGCCAACAAGCAATTCCACTTCCACGATAATTTTTTCAGTTTTAGAAAGGAGATACTGTGGAATAGGATAGAATAAGGACTAATTAATGCTGCTCTGAGAGTCCTTGTCTAGTGTATTGGTCTTTCCCAGGCCTAAATTTGCATGTGCTATAACATCCTTAGACTAAAGGTTAAGACTAAAGAGAAAAAGAGCCTCTCCGTGTGGGTCTGTTTCTGGTCTTATACAGTGTTATTGAAAGAAAGCAAATGACTAGGTCCAATTGGAGATCTACCCCAGTAGCACAGTATATAAATATTACACACACACACACACACATACTTATATGTGTGTTTATATTCATATTATATATATAAAATATTTATACCTAATATAAACCTAATGAACCATGAAATCACTTGAGTGTTTCAGGATGTCCTTACAAAGGTCACTGTTATTTTCAGGCATGGATAAAAATAGGTTTTCCCAGCACATTAACCACTTCCTTCTCCCAACAACCTTGCAAGTTAGTTAGGTTGTGATTTCCCTAAAACAAAAATACAGAAGGGAAAATATCTCAGCCCAAAAGCTGCCTTGGATTTGCATCAGTCTGGATCACCAAAGCCATAGATGTACCCTGTGCAATGACATCCCCTGAAGAACTGATAAAGGCTTGGAAAATGAGTAAATGAAAAGAAGAGAGCCTTGTGGGAACTGACCTGCTCTCAGTACTTCTGAGTCCCAAGGATAATAAGCTAGAGATTTTCAGGAAGAGTATGGGGAATTCAGGACTTCTCTCATAATCAGGAAAAAAAAAAAAAACCAGCATGGGATGTGACAGTGATCTTAGCCCTTTCTATGATTCCTAGAACTTTATACCAAGCTAGTAGACTAGCTCACTCTTGTAGGAAAATACTCATAAAAGTGCCCAACCATTTAATATTAATCACCAATCTCTCCTCTTACGAGAGGCCACATTTTCCTCTCTAATGTCCTTCCGAGAATAAATCCTCCCCTGTAAAGACACCTGTTGTAGAGGGAAGAGTTCTTGCAGTGGGAACCCAAATGGATCAGAATTCACGTCCTGGCTTTGTCAATTACTGATCTCATGACCTTATGCATGTCATTTTCTTCTCTTTTTCTCATTTTACATCTATCTTTTCTATCTCATAGAGAGGCTCTCAGTTAATATATGTATTAAATAAAATCATATTTAAATCATTTTTGCTAACTTTAAAGTATTAAATAAATACTAGTTATTTTGAGGGTGGAATGAGACCAGGTGGTGCTTTGTAAAGTACTATGTAAATGCTGAATATTAATTACATCACTCCTCTCTCTAGAAACAGCTGGTCAGCTCCATCATCATATTCCAAGGGAAAAAACAATTCCTGATCTTCTCTCCTGAGGGTTTCACTTTTCCTTCCTTGAGACCTGCTCTTGGTAGTAACTTTCCCCTTTCCATCTGGGACTTCCCATGGACCCTTCTACCCAGCTGCTATAGAATCAATCCCTGAGATGGAAAGAACCTCAATGCTTGTTCAGCCCAACCAATATGAAAATAATCTCATCAATCACATCTGAGGTCTTATGCCCCAGACAAGTGGCTATCCATTCCTTGCTTAATAATGGTGGAGAACTTAGCATCCACCTGAGCCCATTCTACAGTAGGAATATCTCTAACTGTTGCAAAGCTTTTTTTAAACAAATCTTTTCATTAATCAATTCAAAAGACAGAAATTTGCCTCCCTGGAACTCCCACTTATTATGCTTATTTTAACCCCATGAGACCAAGCAGAACAAGTTTTTCTCTCCTCTACGTGACAGACCTTCAAATGTTTGAAGGTAGTTATTATGTCCTATATTAGATCTTCTGTCCAGACTAAAAGACCTTAATGCCTCCAGATTCACTCTCACGTGTCATGGTTTCCAAACATAAAGACATCAATTTGTCACTTCTAGGTTGTCCAATTTGTTGAGTCCTTTCCAAAATAGGAAGCCTAGAATAAAACAAAATACTCCACAAGTAGTATGTTCAGAACAAGCTATAGTGGAACTGTCATTCCCTCTATTCCTGAACACCAGACTTCTATTATTGTAGATGATGACATTAGCTTTGGAGGCAGCCATATCATACTGTCCACCAGGACTGAGTTTGCAATCCATTCTCTCTCCTTAGTCAGAGATTCCTAATTCCTTTTGCATAAAGGACTCCTTTTGTAGTTTAGTAAAGCCTATAGACCCCTTTTTCACAATCATGTTTTAAAATGCAAATGTAAAATACAGAAGACTATGAAGGAAATCAAATTATTGAAATAATGTTATTAAAAAATTGAAAAAAATAGTTCCCAGACACCAGGTTAAGAATATCTAGTTTGGGGTGATCTTCACTTGCACTGTTTTATTTTAACTTGTGCAGAGAATATAGCATTCTTTATTAAAAGAATGAAAAATATGATACATGTAAAACCCAGTGGAATTGTGCATCAGCTAAGGGAGTTGGGGGTTTTGGGGGAGAGGGAAAGAACATGAAATATGTAACTAGGAGAAAATATTCAAAATATATAAAAAAAAACAAAACAAAAAAATGAAAAATCATTTCCAGGCAAAGAAAATGGCAACTACATGTAGTGTCAAGAGAGTCCAAAAAAATTAAAACTTTTGCATAATGCAGTGTTCCATATCTCCATCTGTTAACATGTACAAAGGAGTTCATCCTCCTCCATATTCCTACACATACACACACACACACACACACACACACACACACACACACACACACACACCCCTCCCAGCAGAAGCCTACCTGGATTGGAGTGCAATTAAGTTGGACAATCATAGATATGAATTTCTTGGTCATCTCCAACAGACACAATTTTGGAGCCATTTGCATTTCACTCCCCAAACTGGGTCCTGGTGGTTTAAAAAAAAAAAAGCCATGAACACAAGTTTTTGTTCCAGAATCCCAAACTTTGACACTTTTGTCTGAGGAGTTGGATACAAAGTGAATATCTTCCAGACTAAATGATAGCTATGACAATTATGCCTTTACCCAAATGAATAAAAACAGTAAAAAAGGTCCAGACTCAGAGTCCTGTGTTCTACTATAAGAGACCTTCCTGGTTGACCTCGTTGATCATTAGTGACTTGCCCAGGGTCAAATGGTTAGGAAGTATCTGAGGCCACATTTGAACCCAGGACTTCAGACCTGGCACTTGATCCACCAAGCCTCCCAGCTGCCCTTCTGATTTATTCTTTATGAACTGCAGCTGGTGCATAGAGATCACCTCTCCCCTTTCTAAGTGCTTATAAATAATAATAATTTGGGCCAAAATTTCATCAGGAATCTACTTGAAGCACATGAACCCATCACTGGAAGTAATTTGCCTTCTTACCCTTTCTGAAAGCTGCACAGTGAGAAGTTCTATTTCTGACCTTCCAAAATTGTCAGCTCTGGACCTTCCTTGATACTAATCTGCACAGCTTTGGTCAGTATAACTTGTCAAGGTGAGATGGCTTGAGAAATGGAGGGTCCCTTCTGTGTAGCCAGAAGTCATCATTCCTCTGGGTCTTCATATCCCAGATTCTTCCATTTACTTCTTTACTCACTATTCCTACTGATGCACTGGAGAGATTTGATAAATGTGTTGGACATTGGGAGGGCAAAAGTCACAGACAGGCCTTGATTGAAATTTTCCCTTTCTTATGCTTTCTGTCACCTGGTATTATAGAGATCTCAGAAGAATCTATTAAAAAAAAGTTTGCTTAAATGAGTTATTTGGTTCTCCCATTGTCCAAATTTTCCATGAATTTCAGGCTTCTAGATCTCTGAGTAATATTCCCATCTTGTAAATTATCACAGCTCCCTGGACTTCAAAAAACTTACATATTTAGACTATATACCCTAGTACTTCCCAAGAGTTAAAAAGAACCTTTTCCCATAGACACAAAAACACACACTGCAAGCATCTAGAGAAGTTATTCTCAGACTCTTTGTAGAATACTTGAAATTATATTTTAAATAAATTTTCATAAACCTCCTGAAGAGTACCCAGTAATGTGAGGAAGAATTTTCTTTAAATCTTACTCTTTCAGAGCAATTTTATTCCTGACCTAGAGAGAGCTACTCTTTAGAAGAAAGATCTCTGAATTCAGAATCAAGTGACCTAGGTTGCCACTTACTAGTTCTGAGATCTTAGACAAGTCCCTAGATTTCAGGGCATTAATTTCTGCATTTGTAAAATGAGGACCTGCACTTGATGTTCTAGTTTTCAAATCTTATGATCCTGTGTTTTCTCTATCAGCAGTCTTGGATATTTGTCGTTCAGTCATTTCAGTCACGTCTGACTCTTTATGAACCCATTAGGGGCTGTTGGGCAAAGATACTGGAGCAGTTTGCCATTTCCTTCTCCAGTTCATTTTACAGATGAGGAAACTGAGGCAAATAGGATTAAGTGACCTGTCCAAGATCACAGAGTTGGTAAGTATCTGAGGTTAAATTTGAACTCAGGTCTTCCTGGCTCCAGACCAAGCACCCCATGCATTGCTTCATCTAGTATGCCACCTAACTGCCCTGGAGAGTAAAACTGTTGATTTATGACCTCTTTGAATTTTCTGATTTGACACAATCATCCCCAGTAGGCATTCAGATAAAAATATTTATGGTGAAAAAGAAAAACCTATTATGAAGGGACATTTCTTATTTTAGATGTGCTCTGCAAGTCAGTCAAGTGATCATTGCATCATACACTCTTACTGTCAAAAGGAAGGAGTCAACTTTTTCATCATAACATCAATTTCAACAAATATCCAATGGTTCTTTCTTCATTGACTCCATACACACATTGTACCCGGCTGAGACAAAGAACAAAGCAGTTGTATTTGCTACATATGCTTATTCGTCCTTTCAACATGATTTTGGGTTTTTTTAATCCCTTCAACTACTTCATAGAACCCTAAGTTTCTGCAGAACATCATTTGAAGAATGTAGAGGGTTTTTTTTTACCTTTGACCTATTGCATTTAGCAATGTAAACATGTTGGCACACCATAGATCTTTCCCAGAATTCAAGAATGAATATTTCAGCAGTTCTAAGTTTCATAGGCTTGGGACTCAAAAGAAAGAGAAAAAATAAACAAAATAACATGGTCAATGAAAGGCCACATACATCATGCATTCCCATGAATAAAGGCTGCCAAAACAGATGGAAAATGAGTGCAAGTAGGAATCCCAGCCTTTTCTATCTCCCTATATGTCTTCTCTACATGAATGTGCTATATTAGCATGAAAATGAGAGCTGAATTCCTCTGCAAATTTGTATTTAGTTAATTTTCCTGTCATAGATGAATAAAAATATGTACATTTTCCTTTAAGGTAAGTTTTTTTTTCCCAGAGTAAGGAATGTATTTTAAATGAGTGTATTCAGGAAAAATGCTGACATTTGGAGAAATAAGGGGAAGAAATAAAAGGAAATCACTGTTGAATTAAAGAGAAAAAGATAATCAATCATATATTTATTAAATATCTATCACTTTCCAGGCATAGTGGACTCAAAAACATCAACAAAAATTCTTTTCCTCAAAGAACACATGCTTTATTGAAAGAAGCATCTTAATATGTATAAAACACGTACATAATGAATACTTAAATAGGAAACAATTTGCTAGAAAGGCACTAGCTGTTAGAAGGATCAGGAAAGAGTAGTAGGGACATTCTGTTTTCAAAGAGATTCAACAGAGAAACCTTTAATTTAGTAGGAATCATTATGTAATAATCAGTTAATGTATATAGTGCCACTGAAAAACACTAAACTTAACAGCTTTTCTATCTTGTGGGTTCTTTCTACACTGATACCAAAATATGATTGAATCAGAAAAGCACAGAAATCTTTCTTTTTTGAAAAACATAAAAATCTTAATGGACAAAAAGGAGAAAGAGACTGAAGGCTTTGGGCTTGAATCCAGAGACCAAATTGAATCGAAAGCAATAATTTCAAATGCCATGGTATCCTGACAAGACAACTTGGGCATAAAGCGATATGTCAAGAAAATTCTTGGCATCCTGAAATTAAAGATTGATGTGAAGAACACATTAAAAATAATCAACATTCATTCAAGAGAAGAGAAGTCTTAAAGCACACTTGTATTTGTAAAGTAGACCACGATCGATTTGGAAAGTTTTCTAACTAAAACTTGTCTGATATTTTAAATGAAACATTAGTATTCTTATTCTAAGACAACTATGCACTTTCTCATCAAGAAAGATGAAGTTTAAGAGACATTCTCAGAGCAAATAATAATTAGGTTCAAATCTTATAGAAATGCTTTTGGAACGGCAATATCCCTTAACCAAATAATAGTAAAGGATAAGAGTAGGGTCACCCTTATGGATTTATTAAATGCAACAAAGCAGTCTAACCTCTAAAAAAGTCTATGATATAGCCTGAGTTACATGAGCTCTTACCATAGAAACTCAACTAAAAATATGTCAATAATATAGTGTTGAACAAATGCTCAAGTTACAGCAGATTTCTTTATTGACAGAGCTGGGCTTATGGAAGTTGATTCAGTATCAAGTCATCACTCTTAAAAATTGTACATTGGATGTGCCTAGACTTACCAATAATGAAAATTGCACAAAGAAATGAAAGAAAATTGGCTGATTGAGAAAATGACTGTTGGTGCTGAAAATAAGGATACTGGAGTTGGGAAGATCATTGCAACCATGTCCAGAAGTCCCTCTAGCAATGTGCATTCTTCATGCACTCAAATTTCAAAGCAAGCATTGAATCCTTTCAGTTTCTTTAGATACATGTAAAGTCCTAGTCTTTAGAACCACAGAGTGATTAGGAATTCTATCATTTAAGATATTATATCAAGAAGCTCACTGTCTTCAACAATTAGCAATACAAATCTCCATATTCTAAATATAGACTTCAAAATATCCTTGAAGGTTCAAAGAAAAATGGACTGTACTCCAAGCAGAACAGTATCCCAGTCAAATCTGTTCTTTACAATAGCTTGAACATAATATTGATCCATAAAAATTTAAAGGCGATGTTTTTAGTAGAAGTCATTGTACCAAATTTTCATTATCTCTAAAATTACATGGAATGAATAGCTTTCCAAATATAGAGATCTAGCAAAAGGAATCAAAATCAACAAGATGAGATCCATATTATCTATCATTCCATCTGGAACTAGGGTTTACCTAAAGGTGGTTTTAGTGAGCCATTCATATTATTTCTTATATCCAAGTGAAAAAATTATACTTTTGGTACATCTAGGCAATAATATGCAGAACATTAAATATGAAAGAATTGGAGAACAGTGGCTAGTCCCAAAACTGTCTCTATTTGAACTCGATTAAGAAGAATGAGGACACTAGTAATAATTATTAACAACAATAATAACAAACTATTAGACATAACACTGATCTACAAAATGTTTAAGGTTTTTAGTGGATATTATGGGAGGCTGCATAATTTAAAATGTAGGCATTGTGGGATTCTGCCATGTCTCCTCTATGCGGATTGTTAATGGTGCCCTACAGGAATTGGAATTTCCCTGAGAGTGAAACATATTTTAAAAAGGAGAAGTAGGGGAAAACTCTATAAGAGAGTGGCTCTTCATATGAAAAAGCCCAGATTTGGTATGTTGGGAATTTTTATTCCATATGGAATCTAGATAATAAAGGGGGATTTGATGAATATAAAATGGGAATCCATAGAGTAGACAGGGATGGTGGATGGACAGTAAAGAGAAAAAAGGAGAGATAGACTTTCTGGAACAAAGAAGCTGAGACTTAAAAAAACTAATGAACAAAAAAAAATTTGTTTAAGGGAGGACCAGGAGATTCCACTCAACTGAGATGAAGAAAAGGAAAGGATAAAATCACCAGATGAAAATATAGGAGAAAAGGGAAGTAATGAACAAAACTACAAAGGGAAATGGTGATGTGTTGAAGGGGAAGAAGTTTGGAGTTAGGGTTGAAGGAAAATAGTAAATGAGGAATCTCCATCTAGACAGGAAATGCCCATTAAAACCAAGAGAATTGAATGGAATTCAGAAGGGATTTATCTGTGTGAGTTTCTTTATGGATAACAAACCATGAGAGTTGCATTTCCACCTTTATAAAAGAGTAGTCCCAGGAAAACTAAAAGAGCAATGAGAGAGTCCACTCCCCCTTTGAGGGAGAGAAATTGTCCTAACCGAAGCCAGAACCAGGAGGAAGAGAGAATCTCCACCACTTCAAATCCAAGGTTTCTGTGCCTGACAGAATCATTGGAAGGGCATGAATAGTGACCACTCCAGAGCAGTAGAGAACAATGCCTAGCAAAGATGACATGCCAGATCCACACACCTGGCAAACATCACACATCACTCCCACACATCCAACTGAGATCACCACACCTGGCAAGAAACAAGCATCAAGAAAGACCAGTTAGGGGAGCAGGCCTAGTGAGCATGGAGTGATGGCACCACTAGAAGGGAAGATCTGACTTCCTGGTACTTTGGAGAGGAATGTTCTTCCTCTATGTTTGGGTCTTGGTGGAGAAGGGACAGACTCCTCTTGGAAAGGAAATACCCATTGTAATCAAGACAATTGAAGGGATTTATCTATTTTTAAGAGCCTTCTTATGGACAGAAAGCCTCAAGATTTATATTTCTGCCTTTATAAAAGATCTATGTCAGGGAAGCTGAAAGAGCAATGAAAGGGTCCACTCTCCCTTGGAGGAAAGGATCAGCCCAGCTGAGGATTCCAGGTGAGGCCAGAAGCAGGAATCAGAGAGAAACTCCATCACTTTAAGACACCCCTCCATGTGTAGACATTGTCCACACATTTCTTATGTGTGTGCCACTCCACACGTGTGCTTTGGCTACATATATTTTCCATATTTCTGACTCTCCATACATGTGTGCTCTGGATGTGTGGGATCAGTTACAACCTGGTTCAGCACTCTATTCCGAACAGCTCCAGCCCTTGCCATGATCTCAACACTAAGGAGCCTTTTCAGAAAAAAGCTCATTTCTCAAGGATCACTCTCTCTGCTTTGCCTGTCTTTATCTCATAGACATTATCAAGTTATTGTTCAGCATCATATGTGTTGTGAACAGAAGGAGAAAATCATTTAACCATTCTAAGTCCACTACAAATTTAAGTTTCATAAACTCAACTGGGCTCTTACAGCTGTTAGGCAATCCTTTTGTACATGTTTAACTAACTTACTATCCCACCCATCACAGTAGTTCTTCCAAATCTTTCCATCTCAGCTCTTATCTCCCTTCACTCCTCTTCACTTCAACCTCTCAGCTGAAAACCTTTCATCATATTTTACTGAAAAATTGAGACCATTCCTCAAGATTTTTCTCTTCTTCTCTCCTCATCCCATATTACCAAGATTTCTCCACTATCTCTTCCATCTGTCTCACATCATGCAGTAGCCCTTCTCCTTGCTAAGGCTTTCTCTTCTACATGCACAAGTGAAGCCATTTCATCCCATCTTAAAATCAATATATCCAAAACTGAATTCCTTATCTTGCTCCCAAAATCTTTTCCCCTCCTACCTAAGTTTCCTATTACTTTTAAGGACACAATCACCCTCCTAGTCCTTCAGGTTTGCAAACTATGTGCCATCCTTGAAACCTCATTATATCTTACAGCCCATACCAATCTGTTGCCAAAGACTGTCAATCTCATCTTTGTACCGTCTCTTATATTGCCCCTCTCCTCTATCGGCTCTGGTTCTGCCACCATCCTGATGCATGCTCTCATCTCCTCATTTCTAGATAATTGCAATAGCCTGACACAACACTCTACTCCTTTCTATTCATTTTCCAAAGTAACTTTTCTTTTAAAAATCATTTTAAATTTCCTATTGCTCTCCATCTCTTGTTGACTCATAAATTCCTCTCCTATCCATAAATCTGATAGGTAATATATTCCCTATTCTTCTAAATTACTTTTGCTATCTCCTTTTATGTCTAGATCATGTATTCATTTAGATCTTATCTTTAGTGAATAGTGTAAGATATTGGTCTATGCCTAGGTTCTGCCAAATTACTTTCCAGTTGTCCCAGCGATTTTTACCACATAGTGATTTCTTATCACTTATCATGTTTTACCACACAGTGATTTCTTCTCACCAAAACCTGGATCTATGCTTTCATTAAATACAAGATTACCTTAATCTTTTACTGCTGTATGTTATATATCTGTTCTGTTCCACTGATTTGCTTTTTTTATTTCTTAGTACAAGATAGTTTTGATAATTAATGTTTTATAATACCATTTAAAACTGGTATTGTTAGACCATCTTCCTTTATGTTAAATTAATTCTTTTGATATTCTTGATCCTGTGTTCTAAATTTTATTTTTTCTAATTCAATGAATTTTTTTGTAATTTTATTTTTTTCTAATTCAATAAAATTTCTTGTAATTTAATTGGGATGGCATTAAGTAGATTAATTTTAATAGGATTATTTTAATTACTTTGGTTCTGTCCATCCATGAACAATGAATGGTTCTCAAATTATATAGCTTTGACTTTGTGTAAAAAGTGTTTTATAATTATTTTCATGTAGTCCCTGGGTTTGTTTTGGCAGGTATATTCGCAGGTATTTTATTCTATCTGTGGTTATTTTAAATGGGGTATCTCTTCTTGCAAGACTTTGTTAGTAGTAACTTATCTAAACAACAATTCTGAATGTGTCATTCAGCTGTCCAATCAAGACCAGAAAGTCCTTACCACATCCTGAATTAAATATAAAATCCTTTATCTAGCCATTAAAACTCCTTCATAAACAAGCCATTTTTTCTCTTTCTGGCATTCTTGTACATAACACCCTACCCCCACATACTCTGTGGCTGGGAATCTTCTCTTCTGCCTTGCATATTTCCATTTTTTGCTCTTATTTGTCATTTATTCCCTTAGTCCCTTTACTATGAACTCTGTGAGAAAAACAGATTGGAAAGATATCATTTCAGTCACCTTTCAAGGTCCATCTCAATTCTCACCCCTCTGCCAAGCTCTCTCTCCACAGACCCTTCCTGTCCGGGATATCGCTGCCTTAGCATGTCTTTCCTCTTGTGATGTCTTATATTTTTAGCCAGTTCCTGTATTCTTCAGTATGAAGTAAAGCAGAAACTCCAGCCCTAGAGCCAGCAAGACCTTGTTTGAAGGTCCATGTCTAACAAAAAAATAAGTATGACTCTGGAGCAGATCAATAGACTTCCCCACACTCCTAGTAACTCTAAAACCATCTAAATTACAGATTTTTCATCAATATTGGTGGAGAGACGTTGTGTACCAGGAAGTCTTCATGTTAATGATATCACATCTAGGTCATCTTGTTCCATTTGGATCAGTCTTGAGTTCATCATTCAGCACCCATTCTGTGAAAATCAGTGAGCTGGGGGCTAGGAAGGAGCCAGATGAAAAGTTTCAGTGAGATGAAGTCTCTGCCTTTATGGAATTGATTGATATGACATCTATGGAAATAATTACAATACACAATGTATTACATGATAATGGTGTTAGTGATCCACAGAAGAAAGTTCAGTGTAATGTCTGAAGAGGAAAGTCTTCAGTGTTGAGACTACCTCTTCCTTTCTTTGTATTCTCAGGCACAGAGCACACTATAGTGGGAGTATGCCAGAGGCTTCGTGGCTCTCTGGTGTCCTACAAGATGCTCATCTCTTGTTCCTCCTGGTGGCCAGAAGACTGGTCTCTCATCTTCCCTGAGGCCAAGTCTGGACAGAGGTCAAAGAGTCCCAGAAGGAATGACATCATTGGGAGTTATATGTGATGGGTTTGAGGAAACTTGGGCTCTTTCTTGGTCTGGATACCTGCCTGATAGGGCAGCTCACATGAGATCTGGGTAGGAAGTAACATGTGGTTCTTGTGACTTTCCCTTGCACAGCTTCTCTTTGGTCAACAAAAGGAGATGTGATCAGCAAACTCAGATTAGGTAGGTGCATCTATGCAACTAGGTGCTTTACTTTCTCTGCAACCCCAACCTTCACTATTTAATAAATAACTATAAATTAATATACAGTCACCAGAGAATCTTAATACTAAAAATTTTTTGACCATGCACCAGGAATTTGAACTTTTCTTGCCTTTTTTCATAGATTTTCCTTGGCACGTAAGAGTGACTTACATACAATGACTTACATTAAAAAAATAATAATAATAAGTTCCAAGTTTCTGAAAAGCTGAAATCATCAAAGAGAAGCTTTGGGTAAGTTGACAAGATTTCATATGTATTTGCCAGTCATTTTTCTGTCTTTTTTTCCCTTTGTTTGGGGAGAACACCACAATTATTGAGATAACCAGACACTGAGAACCATGTGACCTCTAGGAAGATGACTAAGGTAGAGACTTAAAGAGTTTCTAATCAATTTTTTCCCTTCTTTTGGGGAGGGGAGTGATCTTGGTTTGAAAATGGGGAATTCTCATAATATCTCAAATGGAAGCCCAATATATAAACTACTTCTCTTGTAGAAAAAAAATATTGCTGATTAAACCAGGCATGACCAGAAGAAGAGCTATTGACCTTTGTAAAAATTGGTCTAAAACTATATTTACCTGACCTTATTATGGGTTTTTAAGATGCTAAAAGAGTTAAAAATAGCTATTGGAAATAACAATCTCAAAGAAGTAGGTTACTGGTATATTTGGTCTATGCCCCTTGATGAACCTACTAAGGTCCAACCACAGAGCCAAGTTTTTAACCACTCTTCCACTGCAGTTTTGCATCCTTCTCATCTGGCCTCCCTGCCATTATCTGAGCCTATAAAGTCTTCTATTCCCCCTTCCTTCTTTTTTGGGGATCCTGCCCAATGTTTCCTTTAGCCCTTCCTCCCCTATAAAATTCTTTTGGCCCATGCCTAGATCTCTATTTTTTTCCAACATCTTATCCCTCATTTGGCACCAGCCTCTGAGACTCATAATTTCTGGACCTTTCAACTCTATTCCACCTACTGAAGGCATTTCTTTCCCCTTCCCCTTTCAGGTGTGACCAACCTTCTCTGGCTACATCCCTTCATTTTGCTCCTGGTTTTATAACTAAGAATCACCTACCCATCAAAACTGACTATATTCTTTCAGGGCAGGGAATGGTCATTTAATAAAATAGAAAATTTCCAAGCGTTCTTGAAGAAAAGATTAGACCTAAACAGAAAATTTGGGCATCAGCTGGGTAGCTCAGTGAATTGAGAGCCAGGTTTAGAAACAGGAGGTCCTAGAATCAAATCTGGCCTCAGATACTTCCTAGCTCTGTGATCCTAGGCAAGTCACTTAACTCTCATTGCCTAGCCCTTACCACTCTTCTGTCTTAGAACCAATACATTCTAAGGCAGAAGATAATGGTTTAAAAAAAAAAAGAAAAGAAAAAATTTGATGTAAACAAGAAGAAATTTAAAGCCTCAATTAGGTTGAATTGTTTATATACCTACTTGGAAAGATGATATTTATAACTCACAATGTGCATCATCATAGTAGTTAGAGGAAATGCAAAGAAAAAGGGAGTGTTAGTAAGCTATATAAGATGATATGCAAAAAATCAAGGAGTGAAAAAGAGTATTGCATTGAGAGAAATGGGAAGAGAGAGGTAAATTATATCGCATAAAGAAGTTTTGGGGGGAAATCTATTACAATGAAGGGAAGGATGAAGGTGGTTATGGACAATACTTTAAACCTCGCTCCCTTTGGAATTGGCTCTAAGAGGGAATAACAACCAGACTCTTTGGAGCAGGGGTCAGCAAGATAAGGCTCTTTCTGCAGGAGCCATAAAGCCAATTTTTTTTTCAGGTGCTGTTACAGGAGCGCGCACTGTGAGCACTATACGGCTCTCATGAAATTACATTTTTAAAAATGTGGCGTTTATGTCTCTCATCGCCAAAAAGGTTGCCGACACCTGCTTTGGAGTATAGAATCCTATCTTACTCTGTAGAGAAATAGGAGGGGAAAAAGAAGGGTGGTAGTGTACGGGGATTAATATAAGGAAGGGAGAATGGGGGTAGTGGTTAAAAGCAAAACACTTATGTGGAGGGACAGAATGAAAGAAGAAAGTGCAGGATTAAAATAAGGGGAAAACAAGATGAAGGGGAATATACAGATGGTAATCATAACTGTGAAAATAAAGGGGATGGATTCACCCATAAAATGGAAGCATATAGCAAGGTGGATTAAAAGCCAAAATCCTAAGATATGTTGTTTACATATTTCAGGCAGGTAGACCCATATGGAATAAAGGTAGGGGTGTGGAATCTATTGAGCTTTAATTGAAATTAAAAAGGCAGGAATACCAATCAAGATATTAGACAAAGTTAAAGCAAAAATAATTTGATTAAAAGATTCAGAAGATAATTACATCTTGATAAAAGGTAGTATAGACAATGTATATCAGTACTTAACATATGTGCACCAAATGGTATAGCCTCCAAGTTTTTACCTGAGAAATTAAAGGAGTTTGAGGTGAAAAAAGACAGTAAAATTATACTAATGGGGGGACCTGAACATTCCCCTATCAGAACTAGATAAATCTAACCAAAAATAAACAAGAAAGAAGTAAAAGAAGTGAATGAAATTTTAGAAAAATTAGATTTAATAAATATCTGGAGAAAATTGAATGAGGATAAAAAGGAATATACCTTCTTTTCAGCAGCACACGGTATATATACAAAAATTGATGATGTATTAGGGCATAAAAATGTCACAATTAAATGCAGAAAAGCAGAAATAATAAATACAAACTTTTCAAATCATAATGAAATAAATATAATCAATAAGGGTTCATGGAATGGCAAATTAAAAATTAATTGGAAACTAGATAATCTAATTCTTCAAAAGGGATGAGTCAAAGAACAAATCATTAAAACACTCACTGATTTCATCAAAGAGAATGACAATGAAGAGATAACATATCAAAATTTATGGAATACAGCCAAAGCAGTGCTAGAGGGAAAACATATGCCTGAATATTTATATCAATAAAATAAAGAAAAAAACAGATCAATGAACTAAGCATGCAACTAAAAAAAACTAGAAAAAGAACAAATTAAAAATCCCAAGACTGAATTGGAAATCCTTAAAATCAAAGAAAAAATTAATAAAACTGAAAATAAAAAACTAATAAACTAATAAATAAAAGTAGGAGTTAGTTCATTGAAAAATAAAATAAAATAGATAGAGCACTGATTAGTTTGATTAAAAAATGAAAGAAAATCAAATTATCAGTATCAAAAATTAAAAGAGTGAATTCACCCCTAATGAAGAGGAAATTAAAGCAATCATTAGGAGCTTTTTGCCCAATTACAGGACAATAAATCTGATAATCTAAGTGAAATGGATAAATATTTACAAAAATATAAATTGCCCAAATTAACAAAACAGGAAATAGAATATTTAAATAATAATAAACTGAAGTAGGAATGTAGATGAAAGTATGTAATTTTTCACTTATTTGAGTATTTGTTTTGGTTTTTTAAGATTATTCACTTCTAGAAATGAACAATATGGAAATATTTTTTACAGGATAATATATGTATAATCCAGGAAAAATGTTTAAAAAGAAATTATATTCCATTCTTTTCCTCATACTTCAACATGTAGTTAAAGGATACTCCTGGCTTTGATCTCATGCTCCTGATTGTGCTCAGAAGGTTTGAGGCCATTTTTCATAGTTTTAATCCACCTTGGGGTGATGTAATGACTCTAATGCATGCCATATTTACTGAGGGAGAAAGACAAGCAACTTTTGAGGCCTCTAATAATTCTCAAAATAAATATGTGAACATTGGCCATTACAGGACACACAGTGGGACCCCAATAATACTGAGGACAATGTGAGGTTACTGTGTAGCTAGGGAGGGACTGTTAAAAGGAACAAGGGACTGCTCTAATTGCCCAGAAAAATTACCAAAAATGTGAATATGTTAATCAGAAAGAAAATGAGCATCTAAACCAGTTTTATGTAGAGCAGTTAAAAGATATACAGTTTTAGATCCCCTTAAGCCTACTGATGGGCACCATTTTATGAACCACTCCTCCCCAAAAACAAAAGAATATTTTCAAAAGCATTGTCCAGACTGGACTAGTATTAATATGGAACAGTTAATGAGATTTTTGAAGGATATGAGAGAGAGGAAGAGAAAAAAATTGGAAAAAAAATAAAGCAGGATAGGGAAAGGAAGATATATCTATCTTGGTTCCTATTTTAACATCTGCCATTGAGGAACTCATAGCTCCTTTGAAAGAAGTTAAAAATATTCTAACAGATAAAGGTTCAATACTATGTTATTTTTGTGGCAGGCCAGTTTATGTAGCAATAAATTGTAGGAGGAAAAATCAGGAATGTGCAATCAAAAACTGGAGAATAATAGAAACTCTAACAGGGCTGTCATTCTCATGAGGCAAACTGTAGTGCTCCTAAAGGGAACTGTGGTCATATTGGGGAACACCAGAGAAATACCCATAGGAATCATAATTTGCTGTGGTGCAAGGGAGGGGAAGGGACCTTAGAGCCTGAAGGTGGTATCTACTTTTTTCCAGGCCCCAATGTTTTAATGCCAATTAGTCCAGTCTGCTCCCCTCCCTCTAGTAAAGAGCCTCATGTAACCCTTAAAATTGGGAACACTTATTATGATTGTCTCCTGGACAGTGGGGTTTCCAGATCAGTCTTAGTGAGTAAATCTTGTTCTGAATATATTGCCATTGGTTCTTTAAGTGTCAGGGAAGCCTCAAAATGTTAGGAAACTTTCTCCCTCCATTGTGTTCATGAGACTTCTCTCAGGAGAACACTCATAATGCCTAATTCACCTGAAAATCTTTTAGGGAGAGATCTCTTCTGTAAACTAAGAGCCATGACATGCTCTCCAGAAGCCTCTTTGTCATTACAATTGTCTGAAGACTCTCTGAATTTATTTTCAATCCTACTTCATGATAGTCAGAAGATAACTCCTTCCTTTGAAATTCCAGCAGATACCCCTGAATCTCTCTGGGACGCATCCTCTTCTGATACAGACCTACTTAAGTCCTCTGTTCCTATCCAGATTAAGACAAAAAATTGGCCCCCTTTCTTCCATTCTTCCATGCCCTTTAACCAAGGAAGCTATTGAAGGGATATCTCCAATAATTGATTCATTAATTGAGCAAGGGATAATAATTTTATGCAAATCTAAATATAATTTAATAAATATAATTATTTTCCTAGTAAATAAGCCTAAGCCAAGCCCAGACGGGAATCCTGTTTATTGGTTTGTACAAGATCTGAATGCAATTAATTCACATTATACTTAGAAATCCAGTGGTTCCAAATCCTGCAACCATCATCTCTTCAATCCCTAGTAAAGTTACATATTTTACAGTCATAGACCTCTGTTCTGCATTTTTTCCCAATCCTATCCATATAAATTCTTGGAAAATGTTTGATTTCACCTGGAAATTTTTTCAGAGGACATGGACTCACCTGCTTCAGGGGTAAACAGAAAAATCCAAATTTATTCTCTCAAATTTTTCAGTAGAATTTAGCTACTATCATTTTTAAGGATTCTACTCTCGTTCAATATGTTCATGATTTGTTTTAGGGGCTCCAGATGCAGAGACATGCCAGGAAGACAGTAGCCATCTCCTTTTAGAGCATCACAGGAGATGCCACAAGGTTTCTAGGTCAAAGTTCAGTGGTGCCTTCCAAAAGTTTTTTAGCTGCTGGAACCTGCTACATTTCCCCCAAGCACATTGAACCTATTTGCGACTCTTTGCTCTGCCTTCTAAAAGGCAACTGAGAGCAATCTTGAGGGCAACAGGGTTCCATAGACAATGGATCCCTTATGATGAGGATATTACTAAGCTTCTTGTAACTCTGACTAAAAATTCAGTCCCTAAACCAGTGGTGGGCAAACTTTTTAAAAAGGGAGCCAAAGGAAAGGAAATGCTCTTGTCAGTCTGTTTCTAGGGAAACTCTTTCGAAGTTTCATTGTATTGTATCCTACTCATTGTATTTGTCAGATTAGGAATAATGTCGTGGTGGTATAGAACACTTCAGCTCCCACCCTCAAGGCCCACAGGCTGGACAGTAGTTTGCACATCATTGCCCTAAGCCATTTCATTTAGATTCCCAACACCTGTCAGCTCTTACAGAATTAAAACAAGCCATTCTCTCTGCCCCTGCTCTAGGAATTTTCAAACTATAAAAAAAGCCTTTTACTCTGAATGTACATAAACAGAGGGAGGGGGTTAAAAACTATATCAAGCTTTTGCCAGGAAAAAAACTATGTATATGCATATTGGGGATCATAATAATGTTAGAGATATAAGAGATTTAACTGTTAAGTAATCAATCTGTATTTTTGAAAGGCATATATTTAACTGTTACATTGTTTAACAAAGTTTGAGAAATGATGTTCTTTTTTATTTCCTCTTTTATTTTTTCTCTTTCTTTTGTTAGTTTTAAGTATGATTTTTTTAAACTTGAGTTTATGGAATTATAACTGATCTTTGGTAGTGAATAATAGGCTTACTATGTCTATCAGTTCTGAAAACATTGCATACCCCAGAGCTTAGACTAATGAAGCCTGTCATTGATTGTTCAACTTTATGGAACTATAACTGATGTTTGAGTCTGATTCCAAGAAAACTTCAAAGGGACTGCCAACAAGCCACTGATCAGTGCTGATCCCAGATGTCAACAACCCCTGTAGGGGTGATAAATGACAGTGCCAAAGTTGGGGAGCTGTCTCAGGAGAGAATTGGAGAAGTGACAGTTCAGCAAAGTTCTAAGGTAGAACTTTTCTGATTTATCCAATAAAGATATGAGCCTGCAAGACATAAGAATATCCTTACTTGACTCTGACATTACCTTGCTATCCCTATGATGAAGTTGAAATCAGACTAGGGGACCACATCCTCCTATGGGTCAGACTTCTATCCTCTTTTCCCTTTGGCATAGCAACTTTCTTTACTCACGGCAAATGGTGGGTAACTACAATATTGTTGCACATGACATATACTTCTAGGATATAAACTACATCTATTAGACCTTGAATGTGTATCAGAGACATTATAATTTTGATTTATTTATACATTTCCCCTTTTATTTTTGGGAGATGTGATTCATATATTATTTAATGCATTCCTAAATTAGTAACCTAGCCATATATCCTTTACCAAGTCTATTGTTCTTGTGAATGAATATTCACCATGTTGGAACATTATTTTGTGTTATCATCAGATTACATTAAGATTAGATCCTCAGCAGTATCTCATCCTTCTGAGAGGGGGTTTTGAAGTTATCCTAAAGCTCCATAGACTAAGATTTTTAAAGCAATTTTAGGGAAAGATATCACCAATACCCTGGACCAGGAAAGCACATCTCCTGAAGAAGAAGCTGTAAGGACCACCATGATTACAGAAGGACTTAAAAAGATGACAGCAATAGAGGATATCTTCAAAAATTAAACACTACATCATGGGAGTGAGCTTTCAAATATAATGAACTGAACTGTGGGTGTTGGACCCTCAATACATTTCTATCCTTCCCATGTGCTGTTATTTTATCTTGCTTATAAAATCTTTGTGCCAAAAAAGGGGGAGTGGCTCCTTGTCAATGTGCCTATCGATCATATTTTTATCATGGTTACATGATTCATGATCCCCCCCCTTCTCTGCTCTCCCCACTCCTGGAGCTAACAAGCAATTCCACTGGGTTATATATGTATCATTGTTCAAAAATCATTTCCATGTTATTCATATTTGTAGTAGAGTGATCTTTTAACATCAAAACCCTAATCATATCCCCATCAAACTATGTGATCGCTCATATGTTTTTCTTCTGCATTTCTGCTCCCAAAGTTCTTTCCCTGAATGTAGATAGCATTCCTTCTCATAAATTCTTCTACATTGTCCTGGATCATTGCATTGCCACTAATAGAAAAGTCTATTACATTCAATTGTGTGATAATGTGTCAGTCTCTGGGTACAATGTGCTCCTGGTTCTGCTCCTATCACTCTGCATCAATTCCTGGAGGTCTTTACAGTTCACATGGAATTCTTCCATTTCATCGTTCCTTTCAGCACAATAGTATTCTATCACCATCAGATACCACAATTTGTTCAACCATTCCCAAATCAATAGACACCTCCTCATTTCCAATTTTTTGGCATTACAAAGAATGTGACTATAAATATCTTTGAAATGTGACTATAAATATCTTTGAAAAATATCTTTTTCCTTATCTCTTTGGGGTACAAACCCAGCAGTGGCTGGATCAAAGGGCAGGCAGTCTTTTAAAGCCCTTTGTGCATAATTCGAAATTGCCCTCCAGAATGGTTGGGTCAATTCACAACCCTACCAGCAATGTATTAGGTTCCCAATTTTGCCACATCCCCTCCAACATTTATCACTTTCTTTTGCTGCCATATTGGTCTGTCTGCTAGGTGTAAGGTAGTAACTCAGTGTTGTTTTAATTTGCATTTCTCTAATCAGGAGGGATTTAGAACACTTTTTCATGAGCTTATTGATAGTTTTGATTTCTTCAAGTGAAAACTGTCTATTCATGTCTCTTGACCATTTGTCAGTTGGGGCATGGCTTGATTTTTTTATAAATTTCTCTTAGTTCCTTATATATTTGGTAAATTAAACCTTTGAGAGTTTTGTTATAAAAATGTTCTCCCAGTTTGTAACTTTCCTTCTAATTTTGGTTGCATTGGTTTTGTCTGTATATAACCTTTTTAATTTAATATAACTAAAGTCTGTCTCTTGCTTGGTCTTAAATTCCTTCCTTTCCCACCAATCTGACAGGTATACTATTCTATGCTCACCTAATTTATTTAAGATTTCACTCTATATTAAAGTCATCAATCATTTTTTAATATGTTAAGAAACACCCAAGTGTAGGTAGGTCCTTCATAAAATGCATATTATCTTTGGGTCCTTATGTACCCTGGTGAAATAATCCTGAAATGTATAGATATTACATATTGTGATGAAAAAAATTTTAGCAAAGACGCCAGAAAGTAAAACAAAGTCTCCAAGCCAAAAAGAAAGAGGTTTATTGAGAGAGGGTTGGTCTCACAATAAAGCCAGATTCCATCAGCAACCAAAGACCCTGAGCCTTATGAATGGTCTTCTTATATACCCAAAAACTTATACTAAAGATAACAATAATTTTTATCAGATATGATTATAGCTTCCTAAGAATACAGATAGATTTATAGTTCAAGAATCCAGACATCTCTACAGATGTCTCTAGCAAAAAAATCTAGCAAAATCATAAAGAAGAGAAGTGTCAGAACACTTTATGCCTGCTCTGTGATTTTAGAAACAGAATCTTTCAAAACTATGCTTATAAAAAATACTTACATGATTAAGAAACAGAAATAATTATATCTTGATTATTTTTAGAAAAGTTTAAGATCAATGATCACAAAATAACTAAATTAGGAAAAACTGCTGATATTGATGTAATCATGAGTGGGGTAGGGGATTTCATATGATTTCATATGGATTTCATTATGAGATGGTTCAAAGGGAATAATGTTATCTCCCAAAGAATCAGGGGGGTAGGTGAAATTGTGTGAATTTAATATATTGTCTCCCTTTTTCCATTTAGAAAGGAAAGTTTTTAACAGCCCCTCTTTGATTAGGCATGCATGCATACTATGGGAGGATGCCAGGGACCTGGTGGCTCCCTAATGTTACAGAAGATGCTTGCCTTTTGTCCCTGATGACTCCAGGCATCTGGAAGACTGGGCAAACTGAGGTCATCTGTCCAACCAGAGATACTTAGAAGGAGTGACATCATTGGGAATTATAAGTGAGGGGTTTGAGGAAATAGGGACTCTCTCTTGGTTTGGAGACCTGCCTGGTAGGGCAGCTTGTGTGCAGTCTTTGGCTAGAAAACAGTTCTTTGACTTTATCTGATGTGGTCTCTGTTGGCTAGAGAAGAGAGACACAAGCAGCAAACTCAGATAAAGTATGTGTGGCTATGAGACTAAGGACATTTTTTCTATCCAACTCCAACCTTAACTGTCTAATAAAAAATTATAAATTAATGTACAGTCTCCAGAGAATTTTAATCCTAACAGTGGAGATGTGCCTGGCACAAAGTAGGTGCTTAACAAATTTTTATTGATTAATTAATCTGAGCTGTGCTTTAAAGGATGGATTGGGGGTGACTAGATGGCTCAGTTGAGAGTCCTGGAGAAGAGAGGCTCTGGGTTCAAATCTGGAAATTATCTTCATTTTACAGAGGAAGAATCTGAGGCAAAGAGTGGTTAAGTGATTTGTCCAGGGTCACAAAGCTAGCAGGCATCTGAGATGGGATTCGAACTCATGTCTTTTTGGCTCTAGTCCTAGCATTCTGTTCACTTCACCTCCAAGTCATTTTTTCTAGAAGTATTTACTCAGCATTGAATAAATCTCTTCTTCTTTACATCTTTCCAATATCAACCAGAAGATCATAAGTTTAGAAGTAGAAGAGACCTTGGGGGCTGTCTAGATCAACCTATTTATTTCACCGATAAGAATGAAGGAAATTAAGTGAATTATTTAAAGTTAAGTCAGTAAAAGTTTACGGAGCTGGGATTCATACAGGACCTTTGACTTCAAAATCAGCCCCCTTTCCCAGGAATCAAGATTTCTCCTCTAGTCATAATTTTTTGGTCCATATTTCTAAAGATTCAGTGCTCTGATATTCACTTTTCAGCCACAACTAAGTCAAAATTAAATCTACCCTGGTTCACTAGAAATAAGACTTTATCAGGTTTATGCCCTTCTGATTCTTATCTTTCTAGATGAGAAGTAGTGGCGATGGTGCTGAACTCAAAGACTGAGCCTGAATCTGAAGACAAAAAGACAAACTAGGTGAGAAACTCGGACCAAAGGAGAGCTCTATGTGTGGGTCTGTGTGTGTGTATTGTAATAATAAAGAGCCAGCAACCCGTGTTTGATAGAGGGGAGATAGAATCTATGAGGTGAGTCTCTCTTCCAGCTCTTCCCTCCTGCCAAATATACACTTGGGAGACTTCGAGGGGGTGTCACCCCGAAACCGGGTGACTTGGATGGTCATGCCGCCCCACAGGAGTTGGAGGCGAGGTTTCCCTATAAGACGCAGTATGGAGTACCCCAATCTGATTCTGAATGAGGGCGGAGTCCACACAAGCCTACCCCAAGGTCAGTCAACTTCACAGCAGTGGTCTGGCTCCAAGATGGAGGCAGCTAGACCGAGCTGCGATTCCCCTCCCCCTCATTGTCACTCAAGCTCTCTGGAATGCTATCTGACTAATGAATGGCTTTTATTAATTTCAATTTAGGGATTGGGGAAAGGGGCAAAGGGCAGAGGGATTTTGGGGTGCCCTCTTCTCTATTTCTATGGAGTCCATCATTCGGGTGGGAACTTTTGGGGTTCCCACTTCTAAGTGTCACCCACCCCTTCTCCTGTTTCTGTTTCTATCCTTCTCTATAATTGCAAGTTAGACCAGAAAGGATCTCTCAGCAAGGTTGGATAATGGGGGAAGGATCCCAAGAGATTGCTCCCAAATGGAGTCCAGAAACTTTGCTGACTCTACAGTTGAAGTCTTGCTGGGTGATAAGCAATGGGATGCCTTTGACCAGGGAATCCGGGTTTCAATGTCCAAAGAAAGATCCTCGGGAAGCCCTCAGGACTGGATCCAAGCTGAGATGTTCTCCTCCTCCCTCTCCCAATCCTCAGCCAGAACCCCCTATCCCTCTCCGCCGGAAGACCTTTCCCCCTTCCTCCTCCAGAAAATTACCCAGAATTCCTCTGGTCTCAACTGTCACCAACTGTCACCAACTGTCACCAACCATTGGTCACTCCTTCTCTGGCTCCTTCTGTCCCATCCCCTTTGCACAAATCCCATTCTTACAGTATACATATATACATATATAACCTTTATGTACAAGCATATAAAATATACTATGTAACACATGTAATATATGTTATATATTATAACTCATACATATATATAATATATTTTATATAGGGATATATTCAGGGAGAAATAGCACATCTAGTCTGAGGGCTTTGCTGAGCCTCTTCAGGGCTGCTTATCCATTTTGGGTACCTGCATTTTATCCAACTCTCCCTTGTAGCTCCAAGAAACTATAGTGGCTACATCCCTGTAAATATTATATATAGTTATACATTTAGGTTATTTAATATCTATGCACTCAAACATGTAAGTTATACATGTGCACATATAAAAATCACAAATGTGGGGATATACATTCTTATGCATACACATACATATATAACTATACAGATGTAAACATGTATAAATTTTAAAAATTATGTATCCTTTTTTTCTCATGAGAGAGTATATATACATTTGAGCAAACGTTTCCCCCACTTGGCATTTCAGAAGCCCCCCCCCCCAAAAAAAGCAAAGTTAAAATAATATACTTTCAATTTCACAACTAGTAAATAATAGTGCTATAGTTCAAATGCCTGTCTTTTGACTCCAATATCCAATCCTACGTCCAAACTCTCTTTTAAAAATTAGCAAATCCTGGACTTAGTGAGCAGCGGAACTGAAATGTTTGAGCTGGGTAAATAGAGGCAGCAGTAGTAGGTCATGTTGGGTACCTTCTGGTGAGGGTAGAAAAATGATGCAAGTGAAGGGGAACTGGGGAAGGCACACTAAAGGAACTTATGGTTTTGGCTCATACAAATTATCCTCCCCAGGTATTGAACTTTGCAAAGAAAAGCTCCCTACTGGCAAATAGTTTGGTATGGGATCAGCTGGTCCTTCAGTTCCCAGATCATCATATCTCTATGTCACTCTCTGACCCATTGTTCCCTTTCATACCTCTCAATTTAACACTTGCCTTTCATCTCTAATTCACCTATCCTCTTTGCTTTACTTCCTTCTCTCAATTAAATTCCATATTTCTCCCTTTCTGCCTTGCTTTTAATGCTGACCATATCTATTTTTCTCCTTGAAATATAATAATGTGTCTGGCTGTTTTCCCACCTCATAATAGCTCCCATCTCAGTTCAAATGAACCACAATGGCAGACTGTTAAGCACCCCAGGCTAGTGAATGGGAAAAGCTCAGTTTCCATCTTTCAATGTACCCCTGAGAAGCAGAGAAGTAACAGAAACAAGGCAGAAGGGATTGGAAGAAAAAGACTGTAGTTTCCAAGTCAGAAGACCTGAGGCCTCTGATGATATGTTATATAGGAGAGCAATTCTCAGGTTCAAATGAGAGCAAAAGACCTCAAGGGTCCCATCCTCCTGTCTCAAAGACAGCTAGTTGCCTAGGATACTTAGATAACAGAATCTCAGAATCAAAGAATCTTAGAATTCAGAGAGACCCCTCAATGCCCTTTGCTGTCCAATCCATAACTAAAAAAGAAATGCTTCCATAACAGAGCCAACAAGTGGTTATCTCATCTGAGCTTCAATTTCTCCAGCGAAGGGAGATTCATCTAAATCCTGAGGTAGTCCATCTACCTCTGAGAAAGGAATAGTTGTTAAGAATTTTTCCTGA
This sequence comes from Gracilinanus agilis, assembly GCF_016433145.1. Taxonomy (NCBI): domain Eukaryota; kingdom Metazoa; phylum Chordata; class Mammalia; order Didelphimorphia; family Didelphidae; genus Gracilinanus; species Gracilinanus agilis. The sequence continues at coordinate 60,585,750 of NC_058133.1, forward strand.
CTTAACAGTCTTTGACTCCTCTAATTATTCCTAGTTCTACTCTCTGGGACCAAACACAGTTCATCTGACCCTCTTCTACACCTCAGTCTTAAAAACACATAAAGGTAGCTATCATATTTTCTCCTGTCTTCTCTTCCAAGCTCAGTTTCCTAAGTTCTTTCAAATGATTTGAAAATTATACCTCCTTATAGGACCTTTACTTTTCCAATTTCCTACCTTTAGACAATCTCTGTGTTATCAGTACCTTTTCTAAACTTTTGTTCTGAGAACTAATCCCAGTAAAGCAAGAGTAGCCCAACAAAGTCTAGTAACAAAGGACCGGAACCTATTGTTTAAGGAATTATGCCTCTCTTAATATACAGCCCACAGATGCCAATAATTGCCATATCTTATTGACTCATACTGAGCTTGTATTCCTCTCAAGCATACACATCTTTCTCAGGATGACTACCATCCTTCTTCATGGATGAGTTCCTCACATGGACCAGTCTTGAAAACCAGAACTTCGTGGGTTTTGTTCCCCAATCAGAGTTATTCTCTCTCCAGCTTCTGCCACTTTCTATCTCCCTACTAGAGTTACCAAAGAATAAGAGCTTCTTCAAACTAGGGGTCTATTCCTTCTCTCCCTTAAATTTCTCACCTCGTGGACCAATATTCTCTCTCTGGATGCCTTATCTCTAAGTTTCATGACTTTTCTCTCTAACTCATTGCTTCCTTCATCTCTTTCCCCACAACTGAGAAGCTTTTAATATTATAGGATAGAGAAAGGGAAGCAACCCTACAAGTCCATCTGATCCAACTACTTTGATGGATGTACAAACTGTGGTTCAGAGTAACTTGCCTTAGGTCATAATAGTATTAAGTAGGATATCTGGGATTTATAACCAAATCATCTGACTCCAAAGCCCAGTGATCCTTCCTGATTCTTCCTTAGAATGCGATCAACCTTTGGAACAGGAGATATTAAAGGATCAATGGGGGTTGAAAAGGTTTGAGGATAAGTTGGATGGGAAAGAGAGTAGAAAAAAAAAGATCATGGGGAAAGTATAACTGGTATGAAGGAATTAGGAGGTAAGATAATGCTGAGGGCTTTTATTAAACTGACCTACGATAATTCATCCTCTTCAAGTGGTTAACTTTGAAAATGAGAACCCCTAACCAGCAGATAGGTTTCTTTCTGATCAGGGAATCCATTTGATCCCATTCTTGGGCATGGGACATGAGTGTGAACTCAACTTTGTATAGGATTTTGTACAAAACTGAGTACCTACCAGTGAAAATGTTCACAAAAGTACCAAACATAAATGATAGTCATTAATCATTCTTCACTTTTGAAAAGGATCAAAGGACATATCTTGTTTTATGAGTAAATTAGATCAAAGTGAGGCAGAGCTGCACAAAGTCATCAGCCTCATTCTCTCTTCCAGAGTCATCCAAGTCCAGTGATAAGACAAAAATCAAGATAACTGGTGAAGACCTGGGATAGAGGATGACCTTGGCATCTTCCATCTCTGGCCAAGATCTAAGTGCTCTATGGTACCTGCTTCAGTTATGATGTACATATCAAAGATGGCAGCATGTAAAAGTTTTTGCAAACTTTAAAGCATGATAAAAATGTTAGCTCTTCTCTTGAAGATTAACTGTGACCAGGCAGTGCTTTGTAAAGGGCTAGACAGGTACTATTATCATCACAGTGCTCTTCTCTCTGGAAACAATTGGTCAGCTCTATCATCACTTTGAAGGAAAAGAAGAGTTCATATCCATGAGTTCCTAAGCTTCTCTTCTGAAGGTCTTTTTTCCTTTTTTTTCATACTAGCTCTTGGCTATAATGTTGTCCTTTCCACAAAACAGAAAGCGAATGCAAACCTTGCACATGATAGCCTTGCTATCTCCCTTTGCTATAGAATCAGTTGTTGAGTTAGAGTTCATTATCAGTTGAGGCAATGGATAGAGTTCTTGACCTGGAGTCAGGAAATTCTGAGTTCAAATCCTAATCAGATACTAGTTGTGTGATCCTAGGCAAGTCACAATGCTATTTGGTGCAGATTCCTCATCTATAAAGTGAGAATTTTAAAAATGTCTACCTCCCAGGATGCTAAAATGATCAATTAAGACAATGATGATAAAGAATATTATAAAAGTTAACTATTACCAAAATTGCCTAGCACAATCCATATGTAAATAATTCTCTTTATGACATCTGTAGTCTCATGTTCCTGACAAGTTGGCATCCATCCCTAAATGATTAAGAAACTGCTTAATAGTGATGGAGAACTCATTGTTTGCCTGAGAGAACCCCCTTAACAGTAGGATAAATTTAATATACAGAAAGTTTTTTGTTATATCTAATAGAAGTCTGCCTCCCTGGAACTTCCACTTATTGGTCCAACTTTTTTTTGTGAAGAACAAGGTAATTCTTGTAGATGACAGACCTTCACATATTTGAAGACAATTATCAAATCTTGCTCTAAATCTGTTCTTTAAATTAAAAAGATTTAATTCCTCTAACTCATCCTCATGTGGCATGAACCTTTCTCTCTCCTAAATCTTCCATTCAATTGATACTGTAGAGCAGAGGTACCAAAATACATGAGTTGACCCAAGCCAGATTAAAATATAATCTAGTAGGGCAACTAAGGGGCTCAAGTGGATAGAAAGGCAGATCAATGTAGAGATAGGTCCTGGGTTCAAACCTGCCCTCAAACACTTCTTAACTGTGTGACTCTGGGCAAGTCACTTAACCCCCGTTGCCTACCCCTTATCACTCTTGTGCCCTGGAACCAATAGATGGCAGTGATTCTAAGATGGAAGGCAATGGTTTTAAAGGAAAATTCAAAGGGAAGTCATCAATTCTTGAGTCACATCATCAATTTTAAGCAATCTCCAATGGTTTCCTTCATTGACAACAAGCATGCATTATACCTAAATGAGACAGAAAACAAAGCAGATGGGTTGATATGTTTGCTTGTCAGTCAGAGATCATTGTCTTGGTCTCATTCATCCCTTTACCTGCTTACTAGAATACTAGAATTCTGCAGAACACCTGAAATTTGAAAAATGCAACATCTTTTGACCTTTGTCAATTTAATTTGTCAATATAATGCTTCCAGCATTATAAACATGCATGCACACCACAGGTTTTTGCCATAACTCAGAGAGGTACAAATTCTATAGGTTTGGGACTCAGAAATAGATGGAAAATGAACAAAGTCCCTATGATGAGTGAAAAGTCACACCTAGCATGCACTCACATGAAATGACAGAGGTTGTCAAAACAGATAGAAAATGCAAATGTGCACAGTTGAACCTTGTCATCTCCCTTCTCTTTGAGCCTCCTCTAAATAAATATACTATGTTCATGTTGTGATTTATTATAATTAAATTCACTATGCAAAATAGCATTTCGCTGGGGCAGCTAGATGGCTCAGAGGACAGAGAGCAGGGCCTGAAGTCATGAGAACCTGGGTCCAAATACGGCCTCAGATATTTCCTAGCTATGTGATCCTGGGCAAATCACTTAACCCAATTGCTTTACTGTTCCTCTTCCTCAGAACTGGTACTGGCTTTAAGATAAGGAATTTTTTTAAGTATTTGGTTATTTTCCTTTTTAGAATGTAAATTTTTTCTTTAAGTTAAAATTTCCCCAGAGAAGAAATATGTACTTTAGATTAGGTGCATTCAATATAAATTATTGAAATTTGGGGAGATGACAGGAAATAAGAGATAGACAAAGGCCAAGAAAGGAAATAAGAGTCACTTTATCAAATATTACTAAATATTTATCTTGTTTCATAATGTGTTAGTAGCTACAGATTGAGAAACAACAATTTTTTGTCCTTAAGAAATATAAGCTTTATTGGAAGATATATATTCATATATACAACACATGTGCATTTTAAATACATAAATTTTACACATTTTGTAATTCTTATAAACACTTTTGTCTCCTGACAAGATACATTGCAAATAAAACTACCAAGAAGAAAGTAAGCTCAAAAAACTTACTGGCTTCCTGAAATCAAAGATTAAAGGGAAGAATATATTGTAAGGAGTCAATAGCTGTCCTCTCGAAATGCAATCCATCTTATCTGTAAACTGGACAGTAACCGATTTGAAAAGTATTCTAATTAAAATCTGTACAATATTCATAAAATACTAGGACCTAAGGGACCTACCTGAGGGTACTATGGAAAGGTTAACACTTTCACATCAAAAGAAGAAGAAGAAATTGACACATATTTTCAAAGCATATGATAATTAAGTTAAAATCTTACAGAAATACTTTTGGACCTGGCTACCATCACTTTATCAAGCAATAATCAAGATTACCCTTAGATTTATCATTGGATTGCCATTGCATTCATCCAGCATGACAAAGTGGTTTGTTTTCTTCTGAATGGAGACTGAATTTGCTGAATTCCAACAGTGGAAATTTTCAAAGGACTTATATTATCAGCAATCATAGGATATCAACTAATAGTGTATAGATAAAGTGGTATTGAACAAATGGCTGAGTCATGTAGGTTTGCTTAAAGAAATTCAGGAATTTCTGAAAGTTGATTCAGCGTCAAGTTGTCACATTAAAAATGGTAGGTAAGATGTCCTAAAGGAGCCCGGACTGACTGATCAGTGAATATTTTGCAAGGAAATTATAGAAATTGTGCTAGTTGAGAAAATAAATGCCAATAGTGCATATAGGGACACTAGCAACTGGGAAGGTCACTGGAACAACCATGTACAGAAGTTCCTTTAGCCATATGGACTCCTCATGCACTCTGATTTTGTATACCAAACACTAAATTTCTCAGTTGTCAGATAAATGTAAAGTGCTAGCATTTGGCTCTGGAATTGCTATTTAAAAATTAATTGATGAAGCTATTTTTCAAAAATGAACAGGATACAAATTCCCACATTCTAAATATTGACTTCAAAATATCCTTGACAGTTCATAAAAATAAACTGTCCTGAAACCAGGTAACTATTAGTCAGACATTGTAATAACATAAATGTATCCTTGATCCATAAAAATTTAAGAGTGATGATTTTAATAGACATCACTATACCAAATTATCATTTGCAAGCTATGTGGAATGAAGCACTTTCAAAATATAGAGACACAGAAGAAATAAAAATTATGTGACAAGATGAGTTCCCAACATCTCTTTCATTCTTTCTGCTCTTGTAGCTGTCATGTAACTATTGCTTTTCTTATAAGCCAAATTTAGGATGATATTACACCTGAATTCTTTTGTTAAATTACAAAAAGCTGTTATTTTATACATCTGAGAATCTGAAGAATATTAACTATAAAAGAATCAGGAAGAGTAAATTGTCTCATAACTACTTCTACTTAAACTCTATTGAAAAAGGGAATAAGGTGATGGTGGCAATCAGTTATCAGACAACATTGATCCACAAAAATTTAAGGATGATTTTAATAGATGATGGAATGAGATGAACTATTAATGAATAGGACACATTAAAGAGGAGGCAATGAAGGGGGAGTCAACAAATGAAAGAAAAAAATAAGAAATAACCAGGAAAAAAGAAATAAAGAAAATGGAACTAATAATATTTCAAAGTAAAATGGATCATAATTGGGGGAGGATAAATAGATGAGGAAAGAAAAGATTAAGCTAAAGTGATTGAAGAGATATAATACTTTCATTGGATCAGAAAAAGGGAGAGAATCCAATATTGGAGATAAAAATATAAAACTCTTATTTTAAATGTGGAGGGATTAAATAATCCAATAAATTGGAAAAGTGACAAATTGAGAAGAAAATAAAACCCCACTTTTGTTGCTTTCAAATCATTTGCTTTCAAGAAACTCATTTGAAAAATAAAGATATTGACAAAATAATTGAGAGATCGAAAAACAAATTTACCATGCAACAAGGTTACATTTGGGAATCATCTAGTGAAATAATTGAACCCATGGGAGCTGATAACACCGAGAGGGAATCTAAAAAGGAAAGTATTTAGAACAAAAGCACACATTCAGTCTCGGTTTCATTCAATTCAACATATATGTAATATTTTACTATATGTAAAGGCACTATTAGGCAATAAGGAATGTTGAAAATAAAACTGCCTCTGCTCACAAGCAGCTTACATTTGGTTTATTGGATAAATGGGGAATAGAGATTAGCCAGTCAGAGCCCAGTCCTAGGAACACAAACAGAGAACCCACATACAAGTTGGATAAGCAGGTATCTGGGCATGCATGGAGAAGTCCACTCTCTACCTTCAAACATATGCAGTTATTTTATCCTGGTTTCCTGGGTGCCTTTTTGGTGGGTTATTGAACCAGGAACTAAATTGCATAGAAAAGACTCAAAGGAGAGCAACTCGGCTTCTTTCTTGTCTTCACATGAGGAAAATTACTTGTAGATTGATAGGTAGGAAAGGAGAATTGGATTTCTAACTCCCCACTCTGAAGTCAGTGAGTGCAGTTGCCTTTGTTGCTTCTTTGTTGGATCTATTCTTCCATGCTCGTAGGTGACAGACATAAAGAAAACTATGAACCTCAGAAGACTGGAAGTGGGAGACATCACAAGTACCTGGAGCTAAAGTTTATTACAGATTGTGTGAGTCACCAAACCTAGGGGAAACTATGGGATTTAGCCCAGTAGGAAATTGGATCCTACAGTGGAGATGCCACTTTTTGGAGCATCTTCATCCATTTGTGGCACCATATGTGGAAGCAACATTGGTGAGGGCAGAAGTTTTGCTGCAACTGCTTTGAGATCACTCTTCTCAGGCTCAGAGGTTGTATAGGGGAACATCTGTTACTTCCTTCTTCTTACTCAAACCCCTCTATATCTCTACATAATCCCTCTACACTAGGGATATCTTCATATCTCTGAAGGTGAAATATAGCGGGGGGGGGGGGGGGGGGATATAGTTAGCCCAGCCTCTGAGAACCCATTAGGAAAAGGACCCAGAGACCTTTTTTAAAAGTTAATATTTTCCTCAATTACATGTATAAACAGTTTCTGACATTTTAAAAAGAATTTTGAGTCTTAAATTCTATTTTTCCCTCTCCCTGCCCCAACATGATAGGAAGTAGTCTTATATAGATTTTACAAGTGCAACTACATAAAACACTTTTACATATTAATCCTTTTGTAGAAGGAAACTCCAACAACAAAAAATTTTAAATGAAAAAAGTTTGTTTTGGTCTGAATTCAGACTTCATCAGTTCACCTCTGGAAACAGATGGTACTTTTATCATGGGTACTTTGGGGTTGAGGATCACTGTTATTGAGGGGAGGGTTGTTCGGTTGTAGATTGATGATAAAATAGCCTATTACTAGGCTACAAACAGTTTTAGTTATTAGTAGTTGATGGTTGAGTTTGGTGGACCAGTAGTTGAAGAGACTTGAATGGAGATAAATGCTCTATAAAAACCTATTTATTATATTTACCTCTACAGGAACAGCGATAGGAAAAGAAAATTGGAGATATTGAAATAGGAAGTTTAGGAATTGTAATTCCCTAACTCTAAAAATTATCTTAACTAAACCAACCCCCAAAATCTATCCCATGAGGGATTTCTTCATGATCACTAAGCGTGATCCTTCTTATTCTATTCTATCTAAATCCCCAAATATCTAACTTTCTATCCTATATTAAATATAACCTTATAAACAGAGAGGAATCAATCAGATTTCTTTTCTGACTGCTCAGACGAAAAAAAAAGCTTATAGAATCTTCACAAACTTTCTCCACTCAGACAAGCTCACTCATTTCTACCACCTACTGGGCTCAGCACAGGTACTGTACCCAATACAATCCTTGGACTCTGGTCAGCTAGGATGGTTTCAAGAGATAAATTCACCAAAAATTTCTCTCAACTCATAGAGCAGCCTCCTTGAGCAACCTTCCTTATTCAGAATTGTTCAAAGAGTAAGTCCACTGGTCCAACTGTCTTTTCCAAAGCTTCTTGAGAAAATCCTCTTCCCAGGAGTCATCCTTGAGATTCTGTTCTAGCTTAAAAAATCCAACTTGCTCAATCTCTCATTTATCCATCAATCAATAATAATATCCTATTTCCTAATTAATTCTTAACTAACAAATATTATGCCATAATTCCCCATGTGAGTGTTTTGGGAGCCATGGCTCCTCAAATGATTCTTAATAAACCACACTACTTTATTTTATACCTAAACCAATAATTTTTCCCAAACCAAAATTTCCTTAACCTTATACTATTCTATTGAAGTGCCTGGAGACTTATCCCAATAAATGAGTCTGAACCAACAATGCAAAATGTAAAGGGACTTTATTGTCTTAGCTTAAGCTAAGGGACTCACATTGACAAGTTGATGTGGAACCATGAGCTGTGCTGAGCTGGGTTTTTATAGAGTGCTAGGCAGCAGGGGGTGGGATAGGGGGATGTCTGTAGGCAGCAGGGGACAGGATAGGGGGATGTCTTCAAGGCAGGCATTCCTTCAGATAAGGGGGAGAGGTCTGGAAGATAGGCATTCCTTCAGATAAGGGGGAGGGGTCTGGAAGGTAGGCGTTCCTTCGGGGGAGAGGTCTGGAAGGTAGGCATTCCTTCAGATAAGGGGGAGAGGTCTGGAAACCAAAGGTCTGTAAGTTAGGAATTCCTACAGACAAGCCTGTTTCATTATAATGTTATACAGGGGGCTGGATTTTATGACTCTCTCTAGGTTCCACATTCCCCACTTCTGGAGTTGGATCATAAAGAAATCTTTCTTAAATATCTGTATCATCATAGACAGATGGTGCAGGGGGAATGGTCTGGTACTGTTGCCGAAGGACCATAAGCTGTACAGTGTTGATATGATCTTTGACAAAGGTCACTAGTCTATTTAGGCAGGTAAGGGTACGTAGTGGGAGCAAAGGAATTTTCCTGTCTATAGTTTGCCTGAAAAACTTTTTCACTATGGGGGTACAATGTTCTATGCTGTCTCTGGGGTACAATGTCCCATGATGTCCTATGCCGTCTCCCCTCCCCTCCTCCAAATATTTAAGGGAAGAGGGCCGATGGCTTCAATCTTCTGTAGCTTCTTCAAGCTGAGAAGGGGCGTAGAATCCCTGAGAGGAGGAGGAGGAGGAGCTGTGGGCACAGGGTCTTCAGGGGCATCTCTGTGGCGAATGCAAGGGTCCTGAAGGCTGAGAGACCAGAGACTGTTTCCCCAGGATGGCAGACAGGTCACAAGGGGAAGCATCCATTCCTAAAGCAGAAGGATAGGACCCATGACTGGGGCAAAAACTAGAACACCGGATATAAAGAGAGAGAATTAGTACAATAGAAACTGATATCAAACATTAACATTTGGGTATCTTAGCCAACAGATTTTATCTCCAGAAATCATCCTCTGACAGGAATTGATCCTTGTAGGAAATTTGATCCCTAAGTTATTTGCAGAGATGGTATATGATGTTTCTGTTAACATGCTTTTGCAAAGCTCACATTAATATGGCATCTATAAATACTTGAATAACAATATTTTACAGATAAATTTCTTTATCCCAGATTCTAGAGGAAATCCAGAAAGTCCTGGGTTATATTTCCATGCTCAAAATCCAAACTTCAGTTATGGTAAATTAAGGCTGCAAGCTACAAGTCATCTATTACTAAACTTCACCTACTTCTCAAAGTGTGTTCCCTAACAATTTGATAATTTTCATTTATTAACCTAATAGGTTGTTTGGGGAGATGAAAACATTAATTTTACAATTTGCATTAAGTTCTGATTATGGGAACTTGCTCCAAAAGGGAAGGCAGAAAGGGAAAGCATTTCCTCATGTCCCAAGGGACAGTTGGTGAGGGGGCTCCATGTACAGGCCAAAGCTGTCACTGGCTCATACCATCGTTGGATCATTCAAGGATTAGTAGCCTAGATGGTCAGAAGAGGTCCAGTCTAGGTTGAGCCCTAGAATTGCCTCTCTAACCATCACAGAACATTCTCTGTCTTTTGCACTATTATCACCATTGGATCCCAGAAGCCTTCTCCTTCCTTAAAAGACAAGTCTTACCCATTACAGCTCAGAGAAATTCTGCTAAGCAGCAGTCTGAAAACAATTTCCATACCCTCAAACAAGCTTTTCACATCCCTACCAAGCTGAAAACTCAATTATTCTTACATATTTTGGCAATAATTAACATATCACACTTTAGTCACAAAACCTGAGTTAAGGAACAGGAGCTGGATTGAGTAGCTTCATAGTAAATATAAATCAGGGCTGTATGGTCTCCTGGACCTGGGCCATCTGAAGGACTAAGACAAGGCCATACAGGAATCTCTTCAGGGTAACTTTCCAGAGAAATTCCACAATCATTTATGATTTTTCCAACACCATATAAATTAATTTAATTTTATTTTTTTTAAAACCCTTACCTTCCGTCTTGGAGTCAATACTGTGTATTGGCTCCAAGGCAGAAGAGTGATAAGGGTAGGCAATGGGGGTCAAGTGACTTGCCCAGGGTCACACAGCTGAGAAATGTCTGAGATCATATTTGAACCTAGGACCTCCTGTCTCTAGGCCTGGTTCTCAATTCACTGAGCTACCCAGCTGCTCCCCATATACATTAATTTTGGGAATTATCCCTAGGTCAAGGATCCAATTATAAGAGAACATCTATCTATTCTCTTTCACCTCCCTATCTGTTCTCTTTCATCTCTCCTTCTCTCTCCTTCTCCCTCTCTTTTTCCCTCAAAGCCCTCTGCTTAAAAAAGCAGAACACAACTTCCATTCACCCATCACAAATCTGCATACTCAAGATATTAAATCAAGTCTCTCTTTCTTCTGTATTCCAACACAACATACCTCTTCACTTTCTCTGACTCTGTTACCATCATAAAAATAATCATACCATTTGGTATCCCTTCAAATGCTAATCAATAACTCCCAAGAATTGAGACACTGTACCTTTAGCATAGTGCTCATCAATTATAAGTTTCAGTTCATAGTACAAATTGGTAAACTGAGGTAACCACTGAGGATTGAACAAAACCTATGGTACAGTCAGGTTTACAATGAGCTTTTGCTTACATTCAAACAATACTTAAAACACATGTTTTAGCAACAACTCACATAAAAGTCATATTTAAAAGGAATATCATAAAGTATGTAGTATTAGAGGGTCTATTTCCAATTACCAGATTTGAAATCTTTTAAGCATATGTAAACCTTAAAGCAAGCCTTTTGACAAGCAGGCTGCTTATCTATTTTCAAGACCAGGAAGCCAAATTTAATAATAAAGTTAGTCAACTTTAATATATTGAGATGAAAACTCATTTATGATAATTTTAAACAAAAAAAATTTTTGATCAATTTAAACACTTAAGCCAAATTTTTAAAACTCTTATGATGGAAAGATAGATAAGGATGGAAAGCAGTTTTCTTCAGATCGTACTGCTAAAAAACCTGCTTTACAAGATATCCATGACTTTTCTATCAACTTTTACTTGCACGAACATCTCCTTAAAACCTATGAAGTATACAATTAAAATATACTCATCTTTAAACTCTTTAAGATCTTATTTATGTACTGTGTTGCTATATCAGTTCCCAAGTATCAATGTGGAACAATTATAAGCATTTCTTTCTCCTTCCTGTGTGCAAGGAAGGGGTTAACAGCTTGTGAGCAATTTACCCTAAGGCTGCCTGGCTTGGTTTAGGTTTTTATGACTTAAAAACCTTGTCTCTTATCCTTCTTTAACAAGTGAGATCACCGCAATTTAAAATTTTGCATGTATCAAAGCTTTCATAATAAATTATTCTCTACAAATTTTAGTTTGAACTCCACAACTTCCAAATAACTTTAAGTCCTTTAGTAATCTTTCAGTATGTAAACAACTGAATTTCAAAGCATTTACTCTTATTCCTTTCAAACCTGTTTAAAACAGAATAGAACCTACAGTTCAGTTTCTTTTTACCTCAAAACATTGCTACATAACTGATTAAATTCCATCAATATTACTCTGATTTACCTTTTGTTGTATCTATTTTGCACTAGAATTCAAATGTATTATTTCTTTATCCATTACTCTCATTTCCTCTGGCTTCTCCTCCTTTACCATTATTGCAAAAAGAGGAAAGATACTATATTTAATTGCATGTAATCCCCCTATTAGATTCCTGGGCTGATCAAATCTTCCTTGTTAATTTCATACAGTTTGCACATCATATATCTTTAACCTATTCAAGTAGAAAACTTAATTCTTTTTATAGTCTAAATGCATACATATTTTGTATTCATTCATCATTACTTTCTAGCAATTTGAGTCTAAATACATGTTAATCTCTAGATCACAAATTCCTTCTTGAACATTGTATACATTTTAAAAACAGTTCATACAACCCTAGTCAAATACAACACTATTTAGAAATTCCATCTTTTGCAAAATACCAAATTCTTAGTACCTGTATTATTAAAACCTGTGCATAGATTAACCACTTTAAAAAACTTCTTGTGTGTCATATGATTACTTGTTGGTAGTTCTGACAGCACACACATTAAAAGAACAGCTCATTTGAAAAATCCCAAGTTTAAATTCTAGAATAAGTTCTCAATAACAACATTACAACTTTTTCTGAATGACTTTTACATCTACAAAGTAGCCAGTACAATTATTGTCCTTATAGAATAAAAATTCCCTCTCTGTGTCAGACTGGCTATCTCAAATTCACTGAAACCAAGGCTTAACAAACTTCTAACCATGAGTTTTTGTGCTCAATAGAATCTGGTTAATATTTCACATTTAACTAACAAACAGTTACCACAATAAATAAAATTACATTGTACCATATCAAAAATCATTAGCAATCCTCAACCCTTAAAATCAAATCTTAAGTGAAAAATGCTTCTAATTGTGGAGTAAAATATCCCTTTTTCTACTCTGAAATTTTCTCTTTTTTCGCTCCTTTGGAGGCCCATCCAAAGGAAGAAAGAGGAAAAACCATTGAACAGATATTTGCTTTTGTCTTCTGCTGAGGATTTTTTGACAGCAGGAAGTTCAATCTTCCAACTCCCTTTTTTTTTTTGTAAGTGTCCAATTTAAGAATAGATAGAAATGAGAATGTGAGAAAGACAACAATAAACAGAAACATACAACTTTGTGACAAGCATGCTTTAAAAGGAAAAAATCAGTGCTTTAGGATCCATTCTTAAGAAATATTTGCAGTGACAAAATTGCTATCTGCTCCCAGTGGGAATTTGGAGGTGAGCTGAGCTGGTCATAAGGCTGGCTGTGTTTCTTAAGGAAAGAACTTTAAATCCCCTACCCCCCTTTCCTATTCAGATTTTAAGTCTGCTGCCAGAGCAGGCATAGCCTTTCCAGTGCTAGAGTCTGGGAGGTTTGAAATGTAGGTGGGGAAAGTGCAGAACAGCCACTACGAAAGAAATTCCTCTTTGTGAAGCTGCATCTTAACTTTTTCTCCTTCCTTTGCTTAATCTTATAGCTAGTCACACAAAAACAAGACTCAACAGAGATCTACAGGACATGCTCTCACACACATTAATACACCTTGGTCTCTTCCAGTGCATCCACTGGCGCTATCTCAACTTACTGGGGACCTCTAACCCAACAAACTTGGAACTCGAACTCCAAAAGGTACTTCTCCAAAAGGTACTTCTCCAAAAGGTACTTCTACAGGGACGTCCAACCCACCAGACCAGGAACTCGAATCCCAAGCAAGGACCTCCAACCTCTGCAAGTTCCTCTTAAATCTCAGAGACTCGAACCGCAGGCAAACCTCTTATAGTGGGAACTACAACCCCACAGTTACCTCTAAATTTCTGGCCAGTTAGTTAAGTTGTAGGACTCCCCCAGTTGAGACTCCCGTGCCCAGCAAAGCTCCTCTCTCTCTTACCAGGAACGTTTTCAGAGGGTCTGTCTGGGTTCTGGTTTGGCAATAGCCTCTCCCCATATAAACCTGGGGGACAGAGGGGCTAGCCAGCCACTTAGCCTTACACCATGAACCTTCAAGACCTCTTCCCACATCCCTGGAATGAGCCATGGATTGGAGTCCACCGGACCCAAGCAGCCTCAGCAGCAAGGATCCTAGGGGAATTCCCAAATGGTCCCACTGCTGGTCAGAACTCAATTATTCCTGTGGGATCCCGGATGAGCCCCCATATGAAGTGCCCGGAGACATCCCAATAAATGAGTCTAAACCAACAATGCAAAATGCAAAGGGACTTTATTGTTTTAGCTTAAGCTAAGGGACTCACACCAACAAGTTGATGTGGGACCATGAGCTGTGCTGAGCTGGGATTTTATAGAGTGCTAGGCAGCAGGGGGTGGGATAGGGGGATGTCTGTAGGCAGCAGGGGACAGGATAGGGGGGATTTCTTCAAGGTAGGCGTTCCTTCAGATAAGGGGGAGAAGTCTGGAAGGTAGGCATTCCTTCAGATAAGGAGGAGAGTTCTGGAAGGTAGGCATTCCTTCAGATAAGGGGGAGAGGTCTGGAAACCAAAGGTCTGTAAGTTAGGAATTCCTACAGACAAGCCTGTTTCATTATAATGTTATACAGGGGGCTGGATTTTTAATTATGACTCTCTAGGTGCCACATTATCACTATTCTAACCCTATTCTAAGTTATCCTATTCTAAGGACAGAAAGAGAATCAAAAGGACAGAAAAGGAAAAGTAAGGAAAGTTTTGCATCAATGCAAACCAAATTACAATCACAAAACTCCAAATTCAAAACAATGCAATAACAAAAGAACAAAAAAAACTACAATTTTCCTGTGCTAGTACAGAAAACTTCTATTCTAAAGATAAAACTTTAACATTTATCTTACAAACACTATGGAAATAGAAACAGAACTAAACTTTACTAGTCTAATACAAAACAATTTCTACCTAAGGATAACATAATTCCAACCCATCTTACAAACTACAGTAACTGCTAACTTTTCCTATTCTATTCTATTTACAGAAAAGAAAACCTAACACTACTGCAAACTCAACTCAGAACACAGCATCATGCAAACAAAACTATGAACAACATATTTTACATAAATATACATATCTTCATATATACATATATATGTATATATATACAAATATATACATATTTACATACTAAAATTCACTCCTTTGGAAGAATTAAAAATCTCCCCTCTGTTGTGAGTGGTAAACCTCTGTAAATTGGATATAAAATTCTTATGAATTAATTCTTTTATGCTAGTGTCTTTAGTATTATATGTAGCTATTTAGAACTTATATTTCTATGTGATTTTGTATGTATCCTAATAAGATCTAATCCTAAACTCTAAACTGTTTATACTTACCACTTACCATATATATGCTAATATACAAACCTTTCTTGTTTCAAACCTGTTCCATTGAAATGCTTTATCATCAGAATCTTTGTTCCTGTTCCATTGAAAAGCACAGTGCTTTATCATCAGAATCTTCGTCTGCAGCCTTTCTCTTCAGTCTGCTTGCAAAAGTGTATGTTGCCAGTTTTTCTTCTGGTATGTTGCTAAATTTGTCCTCTTGATTATAACAATATTCTTGTAATGTGTTTTTGCAAATACTACATTGTCCTTAAGAAATCTTGTCTGTAGTAAGTCTATTGTCTGTGTTCAGTTGTCCTTGTGTTGTCCTTCTTGTGTTGTGTTGTAGTTGTGTTGATTTTTGTCTCCTCTTCCAAGATTACCAACTTCACCTGCAGCCTTTTTCAACTGTTGTCATTTTCTTCACCTGATGATATCTTTTTCGCGTTCAAGCAATACAACCACACATCTTTTCCCACAACATTTACAATAGTGGCAGTTGTTAATAAAACATCAAAAGGTTCTTTCCACGCTGGCTCAGTGGCACTTGTTCTAGTAAAATTGATATATATATACAATGTCACCTGGATGTATTTCATGCAAAGTAAATCTATTTGTCTAGCATGAACTAAAATTCCCAGTTCTGGCAATTCTTTGATCCTGTTCTGCAATTTCCTGATGTATTCTGCATTATTTAAATCTCCACCCAGAAAGAAGGTATAACCAGGGCTAAAAGTCTTTGTTGTAGTGCATGTCCAAAAAGCGTCTCATAAAGAGAAACATGCAGATCACCCCTTGGTCTTGTCCTCATGTAAAATAGAGTTAATGGCAAAATCTCTGACCATTTTAAATGAGTCTCTGCACAGTTTGAACTTCTATGTACATCTGTTCTACCTGACCAGAACTTTGGGGATGGTACGGGACATGAAATTTTAGTGTTATTCCCAAGTTTGCACAGACTTGTTGTAATATCGAGTTCTTAAAATGCAATCCATGAATTGCATCAATTTTAGATGGAATTCCAAATCTTGGCACTATCTCTTTAAATAACATCTTGGGAACAAAATTAGCTGTGTTCCTATAGCTAGAAAATGCTTCATGCTAAACCGTACCTAAGGTTTCTAGCCTTTGGCATAGTATAGGTAATTTGTGCATGCTCAAAAGGAGTGAAAGCTAAAGGCCTGCTACCATAAGCTTTTTGCTTGAATATACTTTGGTTATATTGTTGACAAATCTGGCAAAACTGGCATATCCTAGAAGCTGTTGTTATCCCTGGGGCTACCCACACTTTCTTTATGGTGTCTACCATTCCCTGTGTACCAAAATGACCCTATTTATAGATGCTTTTAAAGATCTGGCTATAAAGATCTGCATGAGTTTTTCACAAATTGTCTCCTCAACTGCTTAACATCTTTATCTTTCAAAATGTCCAGGGTTAGGTAATATTCTCCCATGTCTATCAATTTGTCCATGAATTTGGAGGGTGTTTCTCCTACTTCCTGCCTTATCCTTTCAAATTTGATCCAAGCCCCAGGTCTGTTAGAACGTTGCCTCATTATGTTAATAAGTGCTTCTTGTGCTTTAACTCCTCATAATCCTCAGGAATATTCATGTCTCAATCTGGGGAAAATTCTGGCCAGTCCTGTTTCTGAGACAATTTTCCATTTTTCACTTTTGGTAAATAATTCATCCAACAAAATGTCTACACCATCATAAGTGTGGTCATACTGTTTTGATTTTTTCAAATTTCCTTATTATAAGTAATGGATTCTTCTTTGAATGAGGGGTTGTTTTTCTTGAAACTATTGAGATCTCCCGTTTCTATCCCTGGCTCTCAATCCACTGAGCTACCCAGCTGCCCCTCCCTTATTTGTTTTAATTTTATGGAAGTAAATCTATTTAGGACGGTGATGGGCAAACTTTTTTTTTTTAAACCCTTAATTTCGGTGTATTGTCTCATAGGTGGAAGAGTGGTAAGGGTGGGCAATGGGGGTCAAGTGACTTGCCCAGGGTCACACAGCTGGGAAGTGGCTGAGGCTGGTTTTGAACCTAGGACCTCCTGTCTCTAGGCCTGACTCTCACTCCACTGAGCTACCCAGCTGCCCCCTGGGCAAACTTTTTAAAGAGGGAGCCAAAGGAAATGAAATGCTCATCTGTCAGTCCGTTTCTAAAGCAACTCTTTCGAAGTTTCGTTGTATTATATCCTACTCATTGAATTCATCAGTTTAGGAATAATGTTGCGCTGCCAGATAGAACATTTCAGGGGGCTGCACCTGGCCTGAGGGCCATAGTTTGCCCATCACTGATTTAGGATGTAATAGATAAACATCCTAAATAAAATCAGTGCCAAAAAGTCCAAAACTCCCTAATGGAAGCCTTTGTAAGACATCCAAAAGAGTCAAACATAGAATCTGATATATTGGGTCAGGTACAGGTATTCCCCTGATGTAACTGGGAATTGTCTTTGTAATCACAGTGGTAACATCTCCAAAGTATAAGTACTCCATAATATTCTCTGCAGACTCTAAGTCTGTGTCAATTAGTGCAGGCAGTAGAGAGAGATGTTGCCCTTTAGTGCCCCCTGTGGCTGAGAGAGGCCACTCTATACTCAGACACTGTTTATGTCTGCTCTGTACAATATTAGAAACCTCTGTTTCTAGGTCCTTTTTTCCTATATATGGCTTGCCAACTTTTTTTTGAGGGTTTGTTCAGCTGTAGATTGAAGCTATAATAGCCTATTACTAGACTATAAACAGATTTAGTTGTTAGGAGTTGATGGTTGAGAGTTTGGTGGACCAGTAGCTGAAAAGACTTGACTGGAGATAAATCTTCTATAAAAACCTATTTACCTCTACAGGAACAGTGATAGGAAAAGGAAATTGGAGGTATTGAAATAGGATGTTTAGGAATTATAATTCTGTAACTCTAAAATTATCTTAACTAAACCAACCCCCAAATCTATCCCACAAGGGATTTCTTTATGATCACTAAGCGTGATCCTTCTTATTCTACTCTATCTCAATCCCCAAACATCTATTTTTCTATTCTATATTAAATATAACCTTATAAACAGAGAGGAATCATTCAGATTTCTTTTCTGGCTGCTCAGATGAAATAAAAAAAGCAGTTTTTAGAATCTTCACAAGCTTTCTCTACTCAGACAAGCTCACTCTTTTCTGTCACCCACTGGGCTCAGCACAAGTACTGCACCCAATGCAATCCTTAGTCTCTGGTCTGTTTGGATGGTTTCAAGAGATAAATTCACCAGAAATTTCTTCCAACTCTCAGAGCAGCCTCCATGAACCTTCCTTATTCAGAATTGTTCAAAGAGTAAGACTGCTGGTCCAACTGTCTTTTCCAAAGACTGCATCCTTCCATGCATGCAAACTATTCTCATATCTTTCCTAATTTCGTGGCCAAACTTCTTAAGACCATCCACAATCAATGCCTCTACTTCCTCTTTCTCACTATTTTCTTAATTTTCCAAAGTCTAACTTCCAACTTCATAATTCAACAAATTGTTCTATCCGGAATAACTAATGACGGCTTAATTATCATTGACCTTTTCTCCATCATCATCTTGAATTTTCTGCTGCCTGTGACACTGTCAATCACACTCTTCTCAATGATACTCTCTTCTAAGTTTTTGTCACACTCCTCTATCATGATCCTCTTATTAATCTGGGCATTCTTCCTCACTCTCCTTTGTAGGATCTTTATTCAGGTCATCCAGGCTAATGGTCAGTATTCCCCAGAGTTCTATTCTGACCCCTCTTCTCTTCTTCCAGCATATTGGTTTACTTAGTGATCTCATCAGCTTGAACAGATTCAATTATCATCTCTATCCTAATATTAGACTTTGGTGACTTCTGGGTCTGATGCCTTCCTTCTCCAAGCAGAACTATTCTTTCATGTCCTCTGTTCTTTCTTTTTTGGTAAAGATATTTTCTTTTACCAATTACATGTAATAACAATTTTCCATATAAGCTTCCATAAGTTATATGATACAAATTGTCTACTTCCCTTCCCTCACCCTTCCCAGAGCTGGTAAGCAATTTGATCTGGGTTATGCATATATTATCATGCAAAACATTTCCATATTCATTTTTGTAATATATAAAACAAACACCCCCCCCCAAATAAAAACTCAGATAAACTAAAGATAAAAATTGTATGCTTTGATCTGCATACAGATTCCAAAAGTTCTTTCTTTGGAGATCAATAGCATTCCCTATCATAAGTCCCTCAGAAGTGTCCTGGATCATTGTATTGCTGAGAATAGCTAAGTCTTGTATAGTTGATCATTCCACAATATTGCTATTACTATGTATAATGTTCTCCAGATTCTACCTATTTCACAATGCATCAGTTCATGTAGGTCATTCCAGCTCTTTCATCATTCCTTACAGCACAGTAGTATTCCATCACTATCATATACCACAATATGTTTAGCCATTCCCCAATTGATGGACATCCACTCAATTTCCAATTCTTTTCCACCACAAAAAGAGCCACTATATTTTAGTATTTTAGTACAAACAAGTACTCCCCTCCCCCTTTTATCTCTTTGTGATACAGACCTTGTAGTGATATTACTGGATCAAAGGTTATGCATTTTTCTATAGTTCTTTTGGCATAATTCCAAATTGTTCACCGGAATGGTTGGATAAGTTCAGAACTCCACCAATATTGCATTACTGATCCAATTTTGCTGTATTACCTCCAACATCTATCACTTTCTTTTACTGTCATATTAGCCAGTCTGATAGAGGCGAAGTTGTACCTCAGAGTTGTTTTAATTAGTATTTCTCTAATCAAGAGGGATTTAGAACATTTTTCCATATGATTATTGATAGCTTTGATTTCTTCATCTAAAAACTGTCTATTCATATCATTTGACCATTTGTCAATTTGGGAATGACATGTATTCTTAGAAATTTGACTTAGTTGTTTATATATTTGAGAAATGAGATCTTTATCAGAGAAATTTGTTATAAAAATTCTCTCTTTCCCATTTGTTTCCTTTCTGAT
Organism: Gracilinanus agilis; assembly: GCF_016433145.1. Classification (NCBI taxonomy): domain Eukaryota; kingdom Metazoa; phylum Chordata; class Mammalia; order Didelphimorphia; family Didelphidae; genus Gracilinanus; species Gracilinanus agilis. Next base: position 60,606,045 of record NC_058133.1, read on the forward strand.
CTTGGTTACATTAGTTTATACAAAGCCTTTTTAATTTCAAATACAAAATTATCATTTTACATCTTGTAATGTCCTCCATTTCTGGTTTGGTCATAAATTCTTCCCTTCTCCATAGATCTGACAGGTTAACTATCCTATGTTTCCCTAATTTACTTATAGTATCACCTTTCATGGCTAAATTATATACCCATTTTGACCTTATCTTGATATAGGGTGCCTCTGTTCCTTTCTAAAGAGGCTTTACTTATAAATTTGCTCATGGGCTAACAATAAAAGAAGTTCTTACCCCAGACATAAGAGGTCCTGGGGTTAGCTGAAATCATGTCTTCTAGTTTCAGATCATTCTTTGCAGACCCCACTTTATCTTCAAACCACCTTGACCCTGTCTCAAGTGTTCATCTTCCAACCACTTCTGCTTTAGTTAAAAGTATCCTCACCTATAGTTTTGATCTCATTTTGTTCATCTAATCTTACTGCTTTTCTTTATCGGCTTCTGTAACAGATTGTCCACACACCACCAAAGCAGAGAGCTTCTGTCCAGCATTTTGAAATTTAGCATCCATTTGCTCTGATATCTATCTCATTGTCAAATTTCTTCTATAAACTTTTGCAATCCTTCTTGAAATAATACTTCAGGATATGCTGCCTGAAGATTCTGCACAAGTCCAGAAGCTGCAACTTTCACACTTGCCAGTTTAGCCCTTTTTCAATATCATTTGCTGACCAGGGATGAAGTGCATTGATTGCATGGTCAACCCAAGGCTTACTTGGTTCTCATCCAGGAAGACATGAGTTCATTGAAGGCAAAATGTCTACTTTCACCAAGTGATGCTCCTGATTTGAGGGAATCTAAATTCATTAACATTCTTGGGATCAGTACCTATTTTAAGCATGCATTTTACATTAATTAATTAGTCCTTCATTTTCATTAATCAGTGTCTATTCATTGGTAAACTTCTTTGCCCAGAAAGTTTTTAAACCTGTCAAAAAAGTGCTCTTCATCAGAAGGAAACTTAATGATCTCTCTCCAAATATTTTATCTCTCTAGAGACTTTACAAGCTAAATGTACATGGGCAATTTATAGGAAAAAAAAGTTTCACGAGTATATCTATAAGTACTTAACATATTCAATCTTCCACTTGGCTTTATAAGCCCTTCATCGTCTGAACCTTTCCTGCCTTTCCAGACTCATTACACCTTATTCCCTTTCTCACACACTTTGATCTAGTGGCACTGTCCCTCCTTGCTTTCTCCCTGCACAGGACACTCCATCTTCTAACTCGGTATTTTTTCTTTGGTTGTCATCCATGCCTGGAATACTCTGGCTCCTCATCCTAAACCACTTGGGTTCCCCAGCTTCCTCCAATCTCCTGCTTAAATCCCATCTTCTGCAAGAAGCTTTGCAATCCATATACAACCAATATAAATGTGCTCAGGGTGAGGGAGTCAGAAAAGGGAGGAAGAGATCTTGGAACTCAAAATGTTAGAAAGCAAATGTTTTTTTACATGTAAATGGGAAAAATAAAGCATGACTAAAGAGTTTTTTAAAAAGAAAGGGCCAACATGTTTTGGAATTTTCTCCAGTTAATCCTTTCTATATTTGGCTTGTACCTGGCTATTTGCATGTTGTCTCCCCTATTCTATTATGAGCTCCCTGAGGAAAGAGTCTGTTTTTGCTTCTCTTTATATACTTGGTGATTGATTTAATGCTTGCCATAGAGCAGATGCTTAATACTTAGTGACTTTAGTATTCCATATCCAGACATCTATCCTTGCATCTTATTTTCCCCGTCCTAAATTCAAGGCATAGTTTTCTACAAATGTACATACTAAGAGTGGGTAGAAGGGATGCCAAAGTTCCTTACGTGCAGGGCCCTTTCTATCCTGTGATTGCTCTAAGTGCCCCAGTTCCCACAAATATCCATACTATCAGTGGAGCTATGGATGCACCCTTTCCTCTGGTAGATGCCTCTCTAGGGTGTGCTCCCCGTGTGGAGAGGGAAATAGAAAGGGAACAAAGGTGCCTCTGAGGCACAGCTCTAGAGGGATGAATGGCCAAGATTCCTGCATGGGGAGGGGACTCACCCCTCCTGGGCCCCGGGCGTGCCTGCTTGGGATGTCATTGCCCCGGGCTCACCAGGCTTGCTGCCCTCTGTCCTCCTAGGCAGACAGTTCTGGTCAGACATGCAGAAACGATGCTCAGTGCTTACCCGCCATGTTGCCTCTTCTGGGTGTCGTCCCCCGCTGCTCCAGAGTGGGCACTCCAGTGTCCCTCCACTGGGCACCGCAAGGGCTGGCGACCCCCCGAGCCTCCTGCTCCTGCCTTTGGCTGGAGTCTTCTTCTGCTGAGCAGGGACAGGGTGGCACAGTTCTTTTAGAAAGGCAGGGAAACCCCGAGGCGAATGGCCGAGGGAAGAAACCACCCCCACGGCTGTCTGCCATAAGGAGGTCTGTGGTGGTTGGAATGGACATTTGCTCTCCAAGAGGTCAGGGAGAGACTTCTCCCTCTTGTCCAGGAGGCAAGAACAGAGAGCTGAGCAGGATCCCGAGAGGGGGCTGGACATTTTCTAGGGCTGAGTGTCTGGGAAGCCTAGCCCATGAGGCACTCACCCCATGGTGGAAGTTCTTGGTTCCCTTCACACATCATCAAGAATGGCTGGAAACTGTTTACTCAGACTCTCCACCTCTTCCCATCTTGTGTTAAGACCAATGAGTCTATACTTCTCCTTCCAAGATCCCAGTCCTAACTTTCTCCTCCAGGGGGACAAGAAAGAGGGTCTCATCTCTGCATGGGATCCCCAGGACACGGAGCATTTGGCCTGCAGTCCCCTCAGCCCCTCATCTGCTCATGGCCAGTGGCAGAGACAGAGTTTCTCTGGTTCCTTTCATACTTCCAGATGCTCCTGGAGTTGCTCCAGCTCATGGGTAGAAATGGATGATCTTGAAGGTCAGGAACTACCATCCTTGGATGGGTGCCTCCTTGGGACTCTCTCCTTACAGGCTCTGCATCACTGCTGCGCTGAATGTTCTCTCTTTTCTAGCACAAGCAAAGACTGGCGTGTGCTCTTGTACACTCCAGTTGTGTAAGGTTCCTCTAAGCAAGCAGAGCATCCTGGGAGGGGATTCTGCCCATCCATACCTACCTGTGGGCTGAGAGAAAGACTCTATGGCTTGGCTGGCCTAAGCCTTTCAGATAAGAGAGGCAGCTGTGAGGGAAGACAGACCCCAGGCTCTTCTGACTCGGCTCCCGTGGGAGACAGTGGCTCTGAGCATCTCTCATTGAACAAACTGAGGAGGAAACAGGACCCTCCGGCTTTGGACCAGACAGAACTGGTCTGCCTCTGGCTCTCTTTGTTGGGTCTCTCCTGAAGGCTTCTGCAGAAAAGCAGGTTCAACAGAGAAGCCAAGATCTCCTCTTCTGCCAGGTCTGACTCTGCTCCCGCTTCTTCTTCTTCTTCATCATTTATTCCCTCGGTCACTCTGCCACGAAGTCTAGGAAAAAGCAGATTGTAAAAGTAAGCAATGGATGAGCCATCATTTTAAGGTCCATCTCTGTCCTCAGCCCTCTACAAGGGCCCTCCTTGACCACGCAGTAGCTCACAGGGATGGCCTCCCTCGGACCCTAAGGGCTAAGATCTGCTCTGACATTGCAAACAAATATGGTGCTAGAAGTATGATGTCAGAAGTGGGATGCCATAAGCATGGCGTTAGAAGGATTTTGTTATCGGCTATTGGTTATTGTTATAAGAATGGTGTTATAAATAAATATAAATATAAGGATGGTGTTGTAAATATAGTGTGATCATTAGGGAGTTATAAGCTTGACACTCTTTTGATTCTTGCTTCATTTCCCTTTTTATGCCATTCTGTTTGAAAGAGCTTGAACCCAGCAGTGATGTCCTGAGCTTAGATCTGGAGACAAAAGTACAGCTAAGAAAGAACCTCCAGCTAAAGGGGCCTCCCTCGGACCCTAAGGGCTAAGATCTGCTCTGACATTACAAACAAATATGGTGCTATAAGTATGATGTCAGAAGTGGGATGCCTGCTCAAAGGAATAATAAACTGGAGGAATTCCATGTGAACTGGAAAGACCTCCAGGAATTGATGCAGAGTGAAAGGAGCAGAGGCAGAAGAACACTGTACACAGCGACTGATAAACTGTGGTAAAATAGAATGTAATGGATTTCTGTACCAGCAGCAATGCAATGACACAGGAAAGTTATGAGGAACGTATGGTAAAGAACATTACCCACATTCAGAGGAAGAACTGCAGGAGAGGAAACAGAAGAAAAACAACTGCTTGAACACATGGGTTGATGCAGACATGATTGGGGATGTGGACTCAAAACTACCACACCAATGCAACTAACAATCTGGAAATAGGTCTTGATCAATGACACATGTTAAAACCAGTGGAAATGCGCATTGGCCATGGGTGGGGGGTTTGCGGGGGGGTGAAGGGGAAAGTAGGAGCATGAATCATGTAACCATGTTAAAAATGAATATTAATAAATGTTTAAAAAAAAGAAGTGGGATGGCATAAGCATGGTGTTAGACGGATTTTGTTATCGGCTATTGGTTATTGTTATGAGAATGGTGTTATAAATAAATATAAATATAAGGATGGTGTTGTAAATATAGTGTGATCATTAGGGTGTTATAAACTTGGTGCCCTTTTGATTCTTGCTTCATTCCCCTTTAGATGCCATTCTGTTTGAAAGAGCTTGAACCCAGCAGTGATGTCCTGAGCTTAGATCTGGAGACAAAAGTACAGCTAAGAAAGATCCTCTTCTTAAAGGGACTACCAATGTATAAAGTGTGTGACACTATTATATATACATATATATATACATATATATATATATTTAAACACATGAATATATCACTTAAAGTTATTCAGTAAGGAGTAATCAACTACATTCTGAGGCAGCCCATTTCTCTATTGGAAAGGAATAAGGGAGTTTTTCCTGATTTCATAACTATTGACAATTTATTAGTTTCCCTAAAAACTCAGCACTCACTGTTTTTGATCTATCTGGCTTTGAAATCAGTACCATATTTGTGTCATAAAAGGAGTGTTGTACCCAAATTTTAATACCTAACCCAGGTTCATGGCCGAAGGAAGAATCACACTGACAATGCAATATGCAAGAAGAGACTCATTCTTTACTAGCAATAATGGCTAGGGTCGCTAGGCAGAGAGGCATGCCTGAACGACCCCTTGGAATTCTCAGCCAAGAGTTTATATAGAAATGTTTGGGGAAGGGGGTTGGTACATACATAATTATCAAGGTAGTGTCAGGGACAGGTGGTCAGGAAGCATCTGGGGAGGGGGGTTTCAGGGTCAGGGGGCTGGAAGCATTTGGCAAACATACATTAAATAGGCAAATATTGTAAAACAGGCAAACATAGACAAACATTCCTCAAGACATCAGATAAGATAGCTTCAGTTTTAGGTTTATGATAGGGGGAGATAAGGAAGACTGTGCTGGGAAACCTTGGGGGCTGGGGGTAGCTAGCCCAGGCCAGAAATAGTTCAGTAGACTGCCAGACTGATTTTTAAATCCAACAGAAGTTTGGTAAGACTCCTTCTTTGCTTATTATATGAAATAATTTGTATAGTATTGGGATTAATTGTTCTTTGAATGTTTGATAGAATTCACTTGTGAATCCATCAGGCCCTGGCGATTTTTTTCTTAGGGAGTTCTTTAATGGCCTGTTCAATTTCTTTTTCTGATATTGGATTATTTAAGTATTCTATTTCTTCTGCTGTTAATCTAGGCAATTTATATTTTTGCAAATATTCATCCATATCACCTAGATTACTAAATTTATTGCTATATAATTGGGCAAAATAGTTTTTAATGATTGCCTTAACTTCCTCTTCATTAGAGGTGAGGTCTCCTTTTTCATCTTTGATACTATTAATTTGGTTTTCTTCTTTCCTTTTTTTAATTAGATTAACCAGTACTTTGTCTATTTTATCTGTTTTTTTCAAAATACGAGCTTCTATCTTATTTATTAATTCAATAGTTCTTTTCTTTTCAATTTTATTAATTTCTCCTTTGATTTTTAGTATTTCTAATTTAGTTTTCATCTGAAGATTTTTTTTTTAAATTTTAAACCCTTAACTTCTGTGTATTGACTTATAGGTGGAAAATTGGTAAGGGTAGGCAATGGGGGTCAAGTGACTTGCCCAGGGTCACATAGCTGGGAAGTCTCTGAGGCCGGATTTGAACCTAGGACCTCCTGTCTCTAGGCCTGGCTCTCAATCCACTGAGCTACCCAGCTGCCCCCTCATCTGAAGATTTTTAATTTGTTCATTTTCTAGTTTTTTAAGTTTCACGCCCAATTCATTAACCTCTGTCCTCCCTAATTTGTTAATATATGCACTCAGTAATATCAATTTTCCCCTTAGAACTGCTTTGGCTGCATCCCATAAATTTGAGTAAGATGTCTCATCATTGCCAGAGAAAATTACAAAATGTAAAATAAATAATTTTGATTATATTAAATTAAAAAGGGTTTGTACAAAGAAAAACAATGCAACCAAAATCAGAAGGGAAACAACAAACTGGGAAAAAATATTTATAACAAAAAATTCTGACAGAGGTCTAATTACTCAAATATACAAGGAGCTAAATTAATTGTATAAAAAATCAAGCCATTCCCCAATTAATAAATGGGCAAGGGACATGAATAGGCAATTTTCAGATAAAGAAATAAAAAGTATCAATAAGCACATGAGAAAGTGTTCTAAATCTCTAATAATTAAAGAAATGCAAATCAAAACAACTCTGAGGTACCACCTCACACCTACCAGAATGGCTAAAATGATAGCAGGGGAGAGTAATGAATGTTGATGGGGATATGGCAAAATTGGGACATTAATGCACTGCTGATGGAGTTGTGAACTGATCCAAACATTCTGGATGCCAATTTGGAACTATGCCCAAAGAGCGATAAAAGAATGCCTGCCCTTTGATCCAGCCATACCATTGCTGGGATTGTACCCCAAAGAGATCATAGATAAACAGACTTGCACAAAAATATTTATAGCTGCGCTCTTTGTGGTGGCAAAAAACTGGAAAGCAAGGGTATGCCCTTCAATTGGGGAATGCCTGAATAAATTGTGGTATATGTTGGTGATGGAATACTATTGTGCTCAAAGGAATAATAAACTGGAGGAATTCCATGTGAACTGGAAAGACCTCCAGGAATTGATGCAGAGTGAAAGGAGCAGAGCCAGCAGAACATTGTACACAGAGACTAATATACTGTGGTAAAATCAAATGTAATGGACATCTGTACTAGCAGCAATGCAATGACCCAGGACAATTCTGAGGGATTTATGGAAAGGAACACTACCCACATTCAGAGGAAGAACTACAGGAGTAGAAACACAGAAGAAAAACAATTGCTTGGACACTTGGGTTGATGAGGACATGATTGGGAATGTAGACCTGAAAAGACCATACCCATGTAACTATCAATAATGTGTAAATAAGTCTTGACTGACCACACATAATAAAAACAGTGGAAATGCGAATTGGCTACAGCAGAGGGGAGTGGAGGTGGGGTTGAGGGGGTGAAGGGGAAAATAAAAACATGACTTATGTAACCTTGGAAAATTTTTCTAAAAATAAAAAACTATTTAAAAAAAAAACTCAGCACTCAGTCCACACCTCTACCAGCTGCCCTGAGGATAAACAACTGTTTTATTCAAGCAAATTATGTTTCTCTTCCAGCCACTAATAAGTAAGATTAACTTCAGGATTGGCCATAAATTGTAATTGCCTAAGCCACGCCATCTTCATTGGTATGATTACCATCATTCTTCATGGATGGATTTCTCACAAAACTAGCCCTGAAAATCAGAGCTTCTTAGATTTCATTCCCCCACTCAGAGTATTCTCTGTCCAATTTTTTCTCTTTCAGCCTCTACCTACAGAGAAACCAAAGAATCAAAGGCTCTTCGACTTAAGGGATTTCTTTTCTTCTTAAACCCCTCATATCATGGATCAGTGCATTCACCTTTCAGTGTCAGGAGCTGCTTCCATCTCAGTTAAGATTATCCCCAATGGTGGCCTGGTGGGCACCCAGGTTAGCGTGTAAGGGAAAAGCTCAGCTTCTAGCATTCAATGTACCTTAATAGGTAAGGAAATATATTTTTTAAATATAATATACTAAGGTAATTGGATTCAAAAAAGAAAAAGTTGAAGGGCTGGGGAGAAAAAAAAGCCTCTGAACTATCCCAGCCCCCTAATGAAATGGTCTATAGCAGTGATGGGCAAACCACGGCCCTCAGGCCAGATGCCACCCCCTGAAATGTTCTATCCCATCCCCACAACATTATTCCTAATCTGATGAATACAATGAGTAGGCTACAATACAATGAAACTTCAAAAGACTGACAGATGAGCATTTCCTTTCCTTTGGCCCCCTCTTTAAAAAAGTTTGCCCATCACTGGTCTATAGGGTTCAAATAGGAGAACAATTCTCAGTTCAAATAGGAACAAAAGATCTCATGAGTGCCTCCCTTTGGCAGAAATGGTTGGCTGCCTGGGAAACCAAAATAACAGAATGACAGGATCTCAGAATTCATAAAGATTTTCATGTCCTTGGAGTATAACCCACAACAGAAAAATAATTTTTTTACAAGAGTCAACAAGTGGTTATCTCTCATGGCCTTAAAGTTCTCCAATGAGGGGCAATCAGAGAAAGCCTATCCACCAAAAAAAATTGTAAAGGGGTTTTTCTTGACTTTGTATGCTTTGACCCTTTGCAGGCTTTCTCTCCATATCATTGTTTCTAGTTCTGCCCACTGAGACCAAAACTAGTCTAATCCTCTCGTATATGCCAATATTTCAACCACACATAGATGTCTATGTTCTCCTGTCTTCTTTATTCTGACCTCAATGGTCCAGGATATTTCAGGTGATCTTTAAATGCCTTTAAATACCCCATGGCCCTCACTGACTCTTTTGATTTCCCTCCTTTAATAATTTTCAGTTTTCCAATATCCTTATTATACTATGGTTCTAAAAACTCAAATATATATAAAAAAAAGGCATGGCCTAAATGAAGCTCTAAGGAGGATGGAAGGGAATAAGTTACATACCCTCTACTATGAATCAAGCACTGTGATCATGGCTCTAAAAAATATTACCGTACTTAGTTATCACCAAAAATCTGTGGATTAGGTGCCTTTTGTCAGTTAAGCAAACTGAGTTAAATAACTTAAGTGACTATATCAGAATCAAACATCAAGTAACTGGTTCAAATAAGAACAAAGGATTTCAAGAGCCCTTCCTATTGTTTGAGAATCTTGGTTGCCAATGATACCAAGATAACAGGATCCTAGAATCTTATAATTCAAAGAGAACTTAGTGTCCCTCTAGTTCAACTTAAAACAGAATAATTAATCCTTCTTCAATTCAATTCAAACTTCACCAGTTTAAGGAGCATCAACTATATCCTGAAGAAACTCATATAACTAATAGAAAGGAATAAAGGAGTTCCTCATTTTATAAATTTTGATTCTTTGCAGTCTTCTCAGAAAACTCAGTGTTCTATCTCCACCTCCAGGTGATTGCCCCTGAGAATCAGCAACTCTTTATTTGAGGAAATTATGCTTTCCTCAAGCCCTTAAATAAGATTAACTCAGGACTGCCATATCCTGTTCTCTCACAATGAGAGCTTCTGGTCACCTAAACCAGGCACAGCTTTATGAGGATGTTCACATCATCCTTCATGAGTGGGATGTTCATAAGGAGGTCTGAAAACCAAGACTTTAATTTAGTTTTCATCCCCCATTGAGAGCTATTCTCTCTTTACCTTCTCTTTCCTTCTTCCTTCACCCAATAGTTATAGAAGGACAAGGGCCACTTCAACTTCAGATCCTCTTTCTCCTCTCCCTTGAACACCTCACCTCCTGGATCAGTACACTTACCTTTTAGCCTCAGGACAGTTTCCATCTCAAAAGAGGTGATCCCCAATGGTGATCCTGGTGGGCACCCCAGACTAGTTAGTATATGGGAAAAGCTCAGCAACAAACAATGTACCTTGGAGTCAAAAGGACCAAGTTGAAAGATTTGGGAGGAAAAAGTCTAAACTATCCAAGGCTACTAATGAAATATTCTAAATGGTTCAAACAGGATAAGACTCATGTTCAAATAAGAGAAAAAAACCCCAAGAGCTCCTCTTGTTGGCAGAGAAGGTTGGTTGCCTAGGATACCAAGATAACAGAATCATAAGATCTGAGAATTTAAAGTGACCTTGATTTTCCTGTCTTACAACCCAATGCAGAAAAATCAATCTTTCAAGAGTCAACAAGTGGTTATCTCACATTGGCTTAAAGTTGAGGAGCAATCAACTACAATCTAAAAAAAAAGCCCATCCATCTATTAGAAAAAAAAATAATGGTACAAGAGTTTTTCTTTACTTTGTATCCTTTGACCCTTTGTAGGCTTTCTCTCTCTCATTGATTTTAGTTCTGCCCTCTGAGACCAAAACCAGCCTAACCCTCTCATATGTACCAACATTTCAACTACATAAAAGATGAATCAAATTTTCTTCTTTCTTCTCCACTCTGACCTCAGTGTTCCAGGATCATCAACTGATTCTTAAAAGCTACATCCTCATGGATCTGGCTGACTCTCTTTCCAGGCTCAAGACAATCTTTGGTTTTCCCAATATCCTTTGTTAACAAACCTCATTAATATAGGAAATAGCCTAAACAGAGTGAGCAAAGAAGGATGGAAGGGAAGAAATATTTCTTTAGTTCCTATTATGTGCCAAGCACTGGGGTAAGGGCTTTAACAAGTATCTCAACTGATCTTAACCAAAAATCTGTGAAGATGGGTGGTCTTACCATATTCTTTTTACACCTAAGGAGACTGAGGCAAACAGTTCAAGTAGTTACTTCAGGGTTACAGGTCAAGTAAGTATTTGGTTCAAATGAGAGCAAAGGACTTCAAGAGCCCCTTTTGTTTGAGAACCTTGGTTACCTGGGATACCAACATAACAGAATCATAGAATCTTCAAATTCAAAGACACCAAAGAGTCTCCTTCTAGTCCAGCCCACAATAGAATAATCCATCGAAAACAGCAAACAAGTGGTTGTCTGACCATGGCTAAATGTTCTCCATTGAAGGATAATAGCTACATCCTGAGGCAGGCCACCTCCCTATTACAAAGGAGTAAAAGCATTTTCCCTGATTTCATAACCACTGACAATTTATAAGTTTCCTGAAAACTCAATGCTCTCTTCACTCCTGTACCAGCTTTTCCTGAGGATCAACAACCTTTGATTCAAGAGAATTAGGTTTCTCCTAGCTTGAGGGTTTGACGTCTCCCTGGACCATACTAAGCATGTAGTTGCCTCCACAATGCATCCACCGTCAGGATGATTGCCATCCTTCATAGATGTGCCCTTCACAAAGACCAGCCTTAAAATCCATAGTTTTCCTCAGTTTCATTCCTGTCTTAGAGGTATTCCCTATCCAACTTCTGCCTCCTATCTCTGCCAGGGTTAAGAAAGAACTGGAGTCTCTTCAGCCTAAAGTCCTTTCTTCTTTTCCTTAAACCCATCACCTGATATGAAAGTACACTCACCTTTCAGTCTCAGGAGAGCTCCCAACTGAATAGATACCTTACAATGGTGGACAGGTGAGTGCCCACAGCTATTTAATCCATCATTCAGTGTTCCCAGGAGACAAAAAAAAAGACCAACTTGCAAAGCCTGGGGAAAAAAAAGACTATGAAATATCTATGGCCTCCATAATATTTTTCTGCATTTCAAACAGAAGAATACAAGTCTCAGGTTCAAATGAAAGCAAAAGACATCAAGAGTTCCTCCTGTTGTCAAAGAAAGTTGTTTGCCCTGGATACCAAGATAACAGAATTATAGAATCTTAAAATTCAGAGACCTGATTGTACCCCACCCTCTACCCCAATACCAGTCCAACCCATAACAGAAAAATACAGTAAACAAGTATTTATCTCCAAATGGATAAAAATCTCCAGTGACTGGTAATAAACTACATCCTGAAGCAGCCCATCCATAAATTGGAGAATAATTGCTAAGAGATTTGCTTAGGTTCATATATTTAGCCTCCTCATTGTTCCTAGTTTTGCCCACAGAGACCAAACAATCTATCCTTCTCTTACATGCCAACCTTTCAAACATAAATATCTCTGCCACATTTTTTCCTGTCTTCTAAACTCTGGCCTCAGTGTTTCAGGATCTTTCAACTGATCCTTACGTGTTCTGTTAAATAGTATGTCCTCATGGACTTGGTTGACTCTTTTCCATTTCAGTCCTCCAGACAATCTTCAGTTTTTCAATGTCCTTACAAAGCACTTCTTAAAACTCAATTATCTAATGTAAGAGTATCCTAACCTGAGTGGAGCAAAGGAGTCTGGAAGGGAATAGTATTTTGATGCCTCCTACTAGATACCAAATATATTATGCTAAGGACTATAACAATTATCTCATTTGCTCCTCACAAATATCTTATGAAGTAGTTTCTTTTATCATGCCCTTCTGACTGATAAGGAAACTGAGGCAAACTATATAAGGGATTGTGTCATGGTCACACATCAAGTATCTGGTGAATGGTGTAGTAGAATATTCATTAGTTAATTAGGAGTTCATTAAGAAATAGGATTAATTAACAAAATTAATTGATGGATAAGAGAGAGTTGAGTGATTTGGATTTCTTTAAGTCAGAGTGGATTTTCACAGAGGAGGATGGGAAATAAAAGGAATTTCTCAGAGGTTCTTGGGAAGGATAGTTAAACCAACAAACTCACTCTTTGAATGACCCTGAATAAGGTTGTTCAAGGAGGCTGCTCTGTGATTTGGAAGAATTTCTGGTGAATTTATCTCTTGAAACCATCCTAGCAGACCAGAGATCAAGAAGAGTACTGGGTGCAGTACCTGCACTGAGCACAGTAGGTGCCAGAAAAGAACAAGCTGCTTGAGTGGAGAAGTCAGTGAAAATTCTGAAAAGTTGTTTTTTTCATCTGTGCAGCAGGAAAGGAATCTAACTTATTCTTCTCTGTTTATAAGTTTATATTTTTAGTTTTAGGATTGTTGTAAGGGTTTACTAACCCTTACTAGATTATTCATATAGTGTGGTATCAATATTAATTTGTCCTAGGTGGATAGGTTGTGGGTGTTGTGACTATTGAGAAAAATGGCTCTCAGAACAGTCTTAAGAATTCCGACTTAGCCAGTTATATCAAAAATATATTTGTTGTAAGTAAAAAAAAAAAAAAAACTAAAGAAAAAGAATAGAAAAAGGAAATAAGTGGAAAAGAAATTCTTATAATATATTGATCCCTAATCTAATAAATTCTTGTCTAACCACCCAATTAGTCTGACCCACAAGGGTCTCTTTGGTCCCCAACAGAGTTGGGGTTACACTCTCTTCCTATCTATCTTATCCTCAGACACCTAAATATATTTTACCCTATCTAAATTCTTTTAACTTATACACAAAAAAGTACATTAGTTTCTCTTTTTAGCTGTATAGTTGGGGAAAAAACGGCTCAGAATCTCTACATCCTTCCTCCAAACTCACAGCAAACCAGCTGGGCTTGCAATGAATTTTCACCCAACGATCTTCTTCACTGTTATGACCTGCTAGATGAATTTTTGATGTAGAAAGCAACTGAGAATTTCCCAATCTAGCCAAGTCACTCTTGAGACATCCTATCATGATAGGATCAGCCCCAAAAGTGCAAAGTCGGTCTGGTAACTGTAACTCAAGGCACTCTGGGAAAATTCTCTTATCCACAATCCATCTTTAAGATTCCATTTAAAGAAACCCAACTTAACCTTTTTATGCTTCTATAAAATAACTTATGTTACTTAACTCTATTTCCTACTGAACTCTTACTTAATTAACCCTTAATTAACAAATATCCTATTACAATCCCCCTGTGCAAAATTTCAGAGAAAATTCATTTTCTCCCCAATTAAATGCAACTATCTCATACCTAAGTTAATAATTTCCCCCCAAATATAACTATGTCCTTAATCTTATAGCATTTTATTACTATTCCTAAGCTTTCTTAAACTATTCTGCATCTAACTAAACTTGCAAATTCTTAGAACAGAAAAGAAAAAAAGAAAAGAAAAGAGAAAGTAAGGAAAAATCTTTGCAAAATGCAAATCAAATACACATACAGTTACAAAGTCTAAATGCAAAATTCAAAACAATGCAATAGCAAAAGAACAAATGAAACACAATTTTTCCCTCACTAGTACAGAAAGGAAAATTCTATCTAAAGAAAACTCCAAATTTTATCTTGCCAATACTATGAAAATAGAACAGAACTAAACTTTACTTTTCTAAACAAAACAATTCTTATCTAAAGTGAAAGAAAAACTGCAAACCATCTTACCACTACAGAAACTGCTAACTTTCCCTATGCTATTCTATTTATAGAAAAGAAAACCTATTCCTACCTTAATGCAAACTAAACTCAACACAACAGCATGCAAACGAAACTATGTACAAAACCTATTTTACCAAATTATACATAATTTCATATATATTTATATATACATACCTATATACATAAATGTATATTTACAGAAAAGAAGTAACTCCTATTGAAAAATTATACAAAAGTCCATATAAACATATATACATATACACACCTATATACACACTGTAATAAGAAATAAGTCAAGGTAGATAGGTGAAAAATTTAGAAAAGTATATTGGAAAATGCAAGCCTTAACTGAGCATTCTAAGGGCTTTTGAGGTGGCTAAAAGGTCACAGGACTTTTCAGTTCTGGGACAGTTGGGAGTTTTTGGCCACTGGTGGAGGAGCTTGTGCCCTGAACTCACTGAAGAAAACCCAGTTGGACTGCATTTTGAGGAACTACAAGTAGTCTGGATCAGTAGCTTTGGAGGGTGGACCTCAAGGCCTGTGACAGCCTACTGGAGTGACCCAGTGGAGTTTGTGGACCATACCAATATCCTGACAGCTGAGAACATCGTTGGAGCAGACAGTGAGATCCCCTAAACCCTGTCCAGCTTGCATTTAGCTTAGTATAGTGTAGTGTAAGTTTTATCTTCCCTGCCCTGATTTTCTGGACCACCTAAACCCGTTTCTTCCCTCCTGTAGCTGTTAAGAATAGATGCCCCATTTCTGACTTGCCCCACCTTCTTTTATTATTAAAATCCTTTAATGTTACTTCATACGGTCTCAATATAACCCCAAAGGACTCCCAAAAAGTTCATTAGTTTCCCTGGCTAAGTTAAGTGTTTAACTGTCACACCAAGTATTCCTGTCTCTCCCCATTCCCCTATTTCAACACACACACACACACACACACACACACACACACACACACACACATATATAATACATATAGAAAAGATATCACACTGTTTGAAGAATTTAAAATTTCCCCCTCTGTTGTGAGAAAAATGGATCTATAGAGTGGATATAAAATCCTCATAAGTTAAGTAAGCTATCTATTTATACTAGTATATGTCTATATAATATGTAGCTATCTAGAATACTTAACATTGCTATGTGCTATGGTGTGTGTATTATACTGATAAGTATTCCTATCTAATAACATGTTCATACTTACCAGTCACTGCTGCATAAATCTTGAAACACAAACCTTCTGCAACCTACTAGGAAATTTTATACTGCCAACTTGTCGTTCTCATAGAATTTTGCAGCTTTTGTCCTCCCAAGTGTGTTTGTGATTGTAACAATGTTGTTATAATGTGTTTTTTCAAACAATTCATTGTCCTTAAGAAATCTTGCCCATGGCAAGTCCATGTGTTGTTGCCGTAGTTGTCTCTGTTGTATTGCTGTTCATCTCTTGTGTTATTGTGTTGTGCTGTCATGTTTTTCCTCTTCTTATCAACTTCACCTGCAGACTTCAACTGATGTAACCTCTTCTCCCCATGAATCTTCTTCACATACCAGCAATGCAGCCACGAATCTTTACCGGCAACCTTTATAGCCATAGGCGTTGTGAGCAAAATACAAAAAGGTCCTAGCAACACTGGTTCAGTGGCACTAGTCCTAGTAAAATATTTTACTAGGTGTCACCTGGATGTAAGTCATACAATGTAAAATCTATCAGTCCAGCCTGAACGAGTATTCCCAGCTCTTGCAATTCTCTGATTCTATTCTGTAATTGTGAGATGTATTGTACAATAGATAAACCTCTACCCAGCAAGGAGGCATAGACAGGTCTAAAATTGTTTGGTGTGGGGCATGGCCAAATAACATCTCATATGGAGAAACATGCAAATCACTTCTGGGCCATGTTCTTATATAAAAAAGAGCCAAAGATAGAATTTTCTGGCCACTTTAAATGAGTCTATGCACAGAGCTTTCCCACCATTTTTTTAAGTTCCAGATTCATGCATTCCACTTGCCCAAAGCTTTGAAGATGGTACAAAACATGGAATTTCAGTGTTATACCCAAGTTTCCATAGTTTTTGTGGCAAAAATGAGTCCATAAACTGTGATCCACAGTCTGAATCAATTCAAGATGGAACTCCAAATTGTGGCACTATCTCTTTTAACAGCCCCTTGGTAACAAAATTAGCTGTGTTCTTATTACTTGGAAATGCCTCAGGTCATCTTGTCAGCTGATCCACAAGCACTAAACAGTACTGATATTTCCCAGTTTTTGGCACTGTGATGTAATCAATTTGTATATTCTCAAAAAGAGAGAAAGCTATAGGTTTGGATCCAAAGGCTTTTTGTTTGAACATGGTTTGATTAAATTTCTGACAAGTCTAGCAAGAAAAACAAATCCTAGATGCTATTGTTATTCCATAGGCTATCCAGGCCTTTTTCCCAGTATTGACCATTCCCTGTGTATCAAAATGACACTGTTTATGGATGCTCTGGCAGATCTGGCTATAAAAGGCTCTTGGCAGTATTGGTTTTCCATAGGAAGGCACCCAAATACCATTTTTGTTTTCTGCCTGATAATTCTGTTTCCATTTTAGCACTTCCTTCTCATTATATGCTGTAGCCAGATCTTATGGAGTTATTAGGGTAAGGTTCAAGCATAGCTCAGGTCCGCTAGTTGCCGCAAATTTTGCAGTGGCATCTGCTCTGTTGTTGCCACGAGCAACAAACAGAATCTGTGTCTCTGGTATACGTTTTGTAGTGCACAATTGCTTTCTGCTTTGGGAGTTGTAAGGCAGCTAACAGTTCACTTATGATTTGTACACTGGCAACTGGTTTTCTAGAGGATGTTAAGAAGCCTCTCTGTAACCACAGGCTCCCAACTTTGTGACAGATCTCAAATGTATATTTGGAATCAGTGTAGACCATCACACTCCTGTCCTTGATTATGATACAAGCTTGCTTAAAGGCTAATAACTCTGCAGCCTGCATTCTCAGATGTGATGGCAAAGCTGCTACCCACACTGTCTCATACTCTGTTACCACTGCTGCTCCTGTGTACCATACCCCATCTCTAATAAAGGAGGATCCATCCATGAAAAGAATAAAGTCCAGATTCTCCAGGGTTGTATCAGAGAGATTGTCCCTCGGTTTCTGTTATAAACAAAAGGGGTCCTAGGGAGATATAGATATACAATGATGTTGATGTACCCCTTTCTAACAGTTGCCCAAGAAGGACCCTCAAGAGGTTAGATAGATGGGTAACCTTTCCAGGTCAAACCTGGGGTTGGATAGATTATTGGGCTGTTGATTTGCCTTGGATGATGTTTGGTATCTGATTGCGTTTGACTCCCTCCCCAAGGGTCGTGATATAAGGACCACTCAGGAAGGTACTTGTTTAACTCTCTTTATAATCAGGGAAAGGATAAACAGGACAAGGATTGGGGATTGGAGACCCTATAAATCTATTATCTATAAACTAGTTGACAATCAGGACTGAAGGCTATTAATCAGGTGGAAGCTAGAGATTTACTCTCTCCACTATCTCTGGTCCAGCCTGGCCACAGCCAAGCCAGATAATAGGGAATGCTATTGATGCAGCTGTGTTGATAATCTTATTTTCTCAGCTTTCTCACTACCAGTGTTTGGTGATGCACTAGCTCTCACAGTCTTTCAGGAAATATTCAGATCTATTCCTACCCTCTTCTTCATAGAACTCCCTGCCTCCCTTCACCACCCACTCCGAGATTTCCCAGTCCAGAGACTTCTGTCCAGAGACCTCCAGAGAGACCAGAGAGGTCTCTTCAAAATGGCTATATGGGGTATTTATACCGTGGGGCCAACAGACATTTGCCCCTGGTTCACAGCACCTGGGAACATTCTGTGTCTTCCAACTGCCTTCCCTGTCATTCAGGGTGGCATCCATCACTTCCCAGATTATGAATATAACATTTCTCAGTTATTTGAACCACTAAAGTACACTCATGCAGCCGTTCCCCAAAAGTTGGTAGGTCTGGTTCAAGTCTCTACATGAAATATATAACTATGTGAAAATATTTAAAATTTAAAATAAAAATAAAAATAAAATGAAATAAAATGTATATTGGCCAGCTCCTCAGTTAAAATTTGCAAGAACAACAAAGACTTTCGCAGAATTCCCAGGATGTAAAAGGGAATTCTTGGTTGTCTTTGAGTTCACACTTGTGAAAAGGGAATCCTTTGTTTTTTCTTCTTAGTTAACACTTTTATTGGCAATAACTTTGAATCAACACAAGCTTGAACTAGGTGAGAGAAGCTTGAAAGCCACTTAGTGAGTTCGTACATTATTTGATGCTAGGTGAGAACAAGCCAGAAATTTAAGAGTTCACACACTCAGAAAGGTGTGGTTCCAAAGGTGAGAACTCAGACAGTTTGGAAACTGTGATAGGCCTTCATGAAAAGGGACAGGGACAGGAAACCACCATAAAAGCCATGAAAATCCTTGAGGAGAAGTCTGGTGGGGGAGTCTGGTGAAGGAGGCTAGGAGAGAGTGAACTCCAAGAAGAGAGTCACTCCAAGAAAGAAGTCGGCTTCAAGAAGAAGGTTGGCTCAAAGAAGAAAGTAGGCCTCAGGAGTCATCTTCAGCTCCAGTCATTGTCTTGGGTGAGTGGATAACTGGTTTTCCCTTCCTATCTTCCCAAGATAGTCTAATTCTGATTGAAGGTTAACAAGTCCTGGCTGAGCCAAGCACTGGAACAATATTTAGTTAGATAGGTTAATGTCTTTTCTACCCTTTTGTATTTCTCTACTTTATGAATACAAGATTTATTATTTAGCCAAACCATTAATTGTAACACATACAAGGTGAACACAAAGATCTTTTGGGAATCCTCATGAATCGAGATGGAAAAAAAATGCAGAATGGAAATCTATAATGGTGAAAAATTTTGCATTGCTGGGAATTGATGATATGATTGTGGCTGGACTTGGTACCACTGCATGCTGCTTTACCACATGATTATTTATGGCCCTCAGATCTTGCACAAATTGAGAGACTGATTTGCCATTTTCATCCAATTTTGGCTTTTTAACTGGTAGGATATACATATATTTATGTATATATATGTATATATATATACACACACATATATTATATATATATGTATGTGTGTGTGTCTAAAGTGAAAGAAAAACTACAAACCATCTTACCACCACAGAAACTGCTAACTTTTCCTATGCTATTCTATTTACAGAAAAGAAAACCTATTCCTACCTTAATGCAAACTAAACTCAACACAATAGCATGCAAACAAAACTATGTACACAACGTATTTTACAGAATTATACACAATTTCATATATATGTATATATACACCTATATACATAAATATATTTACAGAAAAGAAGTAACTCCTATTGAAAAATTATACAAAAGTCCATATATACATATATATGCTTATATGTACTGAACTCTTACTTAACAAATATCCTATTACAGGATAGAAAGATAGTTATTTGGGATTTACTTAGATAGTATGTAGATCAAGATAGGATCACCCTTGGTGATCACGAAGAATTCCCACAAGGGAAAGACTGGTTGGGATTTATTTAGAAATTATTAGTATAGGGAATATTTTCTTATCAATATCTATTCTTCCTTTTACTTTCCCTTTCACACCAATTTTAATAGTTAAAATAAATAGAATTTTTTATAACTGGCCTGAGCAGGAGTTTTTCTTCAACTGCTTGAGAAGCCGTTTTTTTCTCAATGGTCAAACTCAAGAGCCTGTCCATAGCAGTATCAATTATTGGAAATATCAATACCAATAATAAATAAAGATAAAGAAAATGGTAAAATAAGAGATAGAACTTCTGGAGTCATTTGCATAGTTTGAGAAACTGGTATAAGGATGATTATTTGAGAGGCCCCAGATGTTAGTTTGAACAGGTAGGCTTGTGTGTATGAAGCCTGTCTAGGGGGACTCTCTTTACCTTACTTGATGGGTATGAAGAGGATACCTCTGAAAAGGGGTGTAGCGGACAGAGATGGACAAGTGCCAGTGAACAGATAAGGGATTTCTTTTGGGGGCTAGAATCAACAGGTCTCCAGGACTTAAATGCTTGGACCCCAAGAAAACCCTTTCTGAACCCAGCCCTGTCGGGGTAAGGCTGAATGACTAGCAGCCTTGAACTGTGCGTAGCCAAAGCTTGATAGACAGCCTTTCCCAATTTCCTCTTCTTCCATCTGCTTCCCAATATTCCCAGGAACATGCTGACCTGACTGCCAATAATAAAGGTTGGTTTATTGTAATTATGAACTAGGATGGGTGAGGAATGTGGGAGAGGTAGCCCTACTCTACCATAATGTAAAAGGGTCCATCTTCCCTGGTCAAGCCAGCCAGCTTTGACCAGGAATTCTCCTACCCCCTCTCCTATATCTGATAACTAAGCTAAGCAAACAGATTAAATAGGAATTATAAAAAGTCTCTCATGAAATGCAAAGGACTAGACAGAGAGTCTTTGCAGTTCGCTCAGTGACTGCCTGGGTCCACAAACCCCTTTTAGTCACTGGCACATGTTAGAATTCTTCTTTGATGCTTGAAGTGGAAGTCAGGAACAATGACAGGTCTTTGGGTATGGAGATATCCAGGGAAACCTTCAGTTGGCCACAACTAAATCCAGAGGTCCAGCAAAAGTCCTCTGTCTCCCCCAGAGTCTTGAGAGGAAGACTCCTCCAAGGTTCTTTTCTCCCACAAGTCTCTGCTCTTCTTCTCAACCACTGCTCATGTCAATCACGTTCTTTTTCAACATTCCAAACTGTCCTTTGCAAACTTTTCCTTACACTTGGTTGCCCAAGGTCCAAGATAAAAGAATCTTAGAATCTTAGACTTCAAAGAGGCCTCAGTGGCCCTCTAGTCCAATCTATAATAATCACTCCTGCAATAACTGACAGGTGGTCATCTCATCTTGCATTAATGTTCTCCAGTATAGGTAAATCCAACACAATCTGAGGCAGCCCATCTATCTTTTGAAGAAGAATAATTGGGAAGGAGTTCATCTTGACATCATATCCTTTAATTCTTTACAGACCGATTCTCATTGTTCCTAGATCTGCCCACTGATATCAAACTCAGTCTAACGCTCTTATACATGCCAACCATTCAACTATTGTTATAAACAAAAGGGCCAGAGAGATATAGATATACAGTGATGTGAAAGTATCTCTGTATTCTCCCTAGTTGCAGATGATGGAGGAACACCAACCCCGATCACCCTTGATGGTTGTTATAATTTCCCCTTTTCTCTAACAGTTGCCCAGGGAGGACCCCGAAAGGTTAGGTGGATGGTAACCTTTTCAGATCCCACCTAGGGTTGGATAAATTATTATAGGGCTTTTGATTTGCCTTGGATCACATTTGGTATCTGACTGCGTTAGCTCCCTCCCCAAGGGTCATGATATAAAGACCACTCAGGAAGGTACTTATTAAACACTCTTAATCTATAATCAGGGAAAGGATAAACAGGATAAGGAATGGAGATTGGAGACCCTGTCAATCTAATATCTATAACTAGTTGACACTCAGGATTAGAGGCTATTGATCTAGTAAAAACTGGAGCTTTATTCTCCACTACCCCTCTGGCCCAGTCTGGCCATAGCCAAGCCAGAGAATAAAGACTGCTTTTGATGCAGCTGTGTTGATGATGTTAATCTCTCAGCTTTTCACTATCAGTGTTTAGTGATGTACTAGCTCTCACAGTCTTCAAGAACTATTCAGAATTTCCTACCCTCTTCTTCATAGACCTCCCAGCCTCCCTTCACCACCCATAGACCCAGAGACCTAAAGAGCTAGAAAGATTCAGAGACCTAAAGATCTAAAGGACCAAAAGACCAAAAGACCCCTTCAAGTGGCTGTCAGGGGAATTTATACTGCCAGACCAACCGACATTTGCCCCTGACTCACGGCATCTGGAAACATTCTATGCCTTCCAACTGCCTCCCCTGTCATTCAAAGGTGGCATCCATCATTTCCCAGGATGAATATAACACTTTATAACTGTCTATCACATGTTCTCCTATCTTTTCCACTCTATCATCAATGTCCAAGGACTTTTCAACTGATCTTTAAATACTACGCCCCCATCGTCCTCATTGACTCTCTTGATTACCCACCTTCAATAATCTTCAGTTAGTCAATGTCCTTATTTATACTCTTCTTATAACTCAAATGCATAATAAAGATGTTGCCTAATCTATGAAGCACAAAAAAGAATAGAAGGGAATAAGAAGTTACTTGTCTTCTATTGTGGACCAAGCACTGTGATCATGGCTCTAAAAAATATTATCTTACTTAATGCTCACCAAAAATCTGTGGATTAGGTGCTTTTTCATTGCCCTTTTGTCAGTTAAGCAAACTGAGGTAAATAATTTAAGTGACTACATCAAGATCAAACATGAAGTATGTGGTTCAAATAAGAGCAAAGTATTACAAGAGCCCTTCCTGTTGTTTGAGAACCTTGGTTGCCTAGGATACCAAGATAAGAGGATCCTAGAATCTTGGAATTCAAAAAGAACTCAGTGTCCCTCTAGTCCAACCTATAACAGAATAATCAATCCTTTTTCAATATAGCTAACAAGAGGTTATCTCACAGTGGATTAAAGTTCTTCAGTGTAATCAACTATATCCTGAGGAAACTCATAAAACTAATAGAAAGGAATAAAGAAGTTTTTCCTAATTTCATCAATTTTAACTCTTTACACTCTCCTCAGAAAACTCAATGCTCTATCTCCATCTCCCAGTGGTTGCCCCTGAGAATCAGCAACTCTCTACTTGAGAAAATTTTGCTTTTCCTCCAGCCCTTAAATAAGATTAACTCAGGGCTGCCATATCCTGTTCTCTCACAATGAGCTTCTAGTCACCTAAACCAGGCATAGCTTTATGAGGATGTTCACCATCATCCTTCATGAGTGGGATGTTCATAAGGAGGTCTGAAAACCAAGACTTCTTAGTTTTCATCCTCCATTGAGAGCTATTCTCTCTTTGCCTTCTCTTTCCTTCTTCCTTTACCTAATACAGTTATGGAAGGACAAGGGCCACTTCAACTTCAGATCCTCCTTCTCCTCTCCCTTGAACACCTCACCTCCTGGATCAGTGCATTTACCTTTTAGCCTCAGGACACTTTCCATCTCAATAGAGGTGATCTCCAATGGTGGCCTGGTGGGCTAGTTATATTATATGGGAAAAGCTCAACAACAAACATTCAATGTACCTTGGAGTCAAAAAGAACAAGTTGAAAGGTTTGGAAGAAAAAAGTCTTTGAACCATCCAGGCCCCTAATGAAATGTTCTAAAGCCATGGTGGTGAACCAATGGCACACGTGCCACATGGGGCACTCTCTGTGGGCATATGCCATCACCCCAGTGCAGAGTTCACCAGTTTGTTACTAGAAGGCCAGAGGGACATTGGGCTGAGCTGCTCCCTTCCCCCTCTCCACTGCACCTGAGGACATTTCTCACATCAACCACCTGTCTAAAATGTTCTCTATCCCTGTTCTGCAGTGTTCAAACAGTAGATGGTCTCATGTTCAAATTAGAGAAAAGACCTCAAGAGAGCCTCCTGTTGGCAGAGGTTGGTTGCCTAGGATACCAAGATAATAGAATCACAGGCTCTAAGAATTCAAAAAGACCTTGATTTTACTATCTTATACTCATAATAGAAGAATCAATCTTTTAAAAGAATCAACAAGTGGTTATCTCACATCGGCTTACAGTTCTCTAGGGAGGGGCAATCAACTACATCCTAAAAA
Source organism: Gracilinanus agilis (assembly GCF_016433145.1). Taxonomy (NCBI): domain Eukaryota; kingdom Metazoa; phylum Chordata; class Mammalia; order Didelphimorphia; family Didelphidae; genus Gracilinanus; species Gracilinanus agilis. The sequence continues at coordinate 60,630,241 of NC_058133.1, forward strand.
GCCCATCCATTAGAAAAAAAATAATGGTACAAGAGTTTTTCTTCACTTGGTACCCTTTGACACTTTGCAGGCTTTCTCTGTCTCTCTCATTGATTTTAGTTCTGCCCACTGAGACCAAAACCAGCCTAACCTCTCAAATTTGCCAATATTTCAACCTCATAAAGATAACTGTCAAATTTTCTTCTGTCTTCTCTGCTCTAAACTCAATGTTCCAAGATCATCACCCGATCCTTAAAAGCCATGTCCTTGTGGATCTGGTTGATCCTTTGACTTTCCAGGCTTGAGACAATCTTCAATTTTTCAATATTCTTTGAATGGGCACATTTCCAAACCTCAAATCAATAATTCAGGAATGGTCTAAATAGAATGAGCATAGGAGGATGGAAGAGAAGAAATATTTCTTTAGCTCCTGTTATGTGCCAAGCATTGTGCTAAGGGCTTTAACAAATATTTCAAGTGATCTTAACCAAAAACCTTGAAGATGGGTGGTCTTACTATGTTCTTTTTACACCTAAAGAGACTGAGGCAAACCATTTTAAGTGGCTACTTCAGTGTAATAGTCAAGTAATTATCTGGTTTGAATGAGAGCAAAGGATCTAAAGAGCCACTTTTGTTTGAAAACCTTGGTTACAGAGGATACCAACATAATGGAATTATAGAATCTTCTAATTCAAAGACACCTCAGTGCCCCTATGGTTCAACCCACAACAGAATATACAAAACAGCAAATAAATGGTTATCTCACCAGAGCTTAATGTTCTCCTTTGAGGGGCATCAGTTACATCTTGAGGCAATCATTCTCCCTGTTGGAAAGGAATAAAGGAGTTTTCCCTGATTTCATAACTATTGACAAGTTGTAGGTTTCCTGAAAACTCAATGTTCTATCCATCCCTCCATGATTTGCCTCTGAGGATCAGCAACTGTTAACTCCAGCAAATTTGGCTTCTCCAGCCCATTAATAAGATTAACTCAAGGAATTGACTTACTTTATTTGCTAACACTAAGCTGATAGTCCCTTAAACCATGTATACCTTCATCAGGTTGATTACTATCCTTCTTGATAGATGGGCTCTTCACAAGCCCAGCCCTGAAAAGCAGAACTTCTTAGGTTTCATTTCCTCACTCAGACATCTATTTTTTCTCTAGATTTGGTCTTTTTCTACATCTACCTAACAGAGTTGCCAAAGAAAGGTTCTTGGATAGCAAAAGTGCCTCTTCCTTCTTTCCCTTAAAATACTCACATCATGCCTAAAGAGCATTAAAAGACTGCCTGCTCTTTGATCCAGCCATACCACTGCTGAGTTTATAGCCTAAAGAGATAATAAGAGAAAAGACTTGTACAAAAATTATTTATAGCTGTACTCTTTGTGATGGCAAAAAAATTGGAAAATGAGGGGAATGGCTGAACAAATTGTGGTATCTGTTGGTGATGGAATACTATTGTGCTCAAAGGAATAATGAACTGGAGGAATTCCATGTGAACTGGAATGACCAGATGCAGAGTGAAAGGAGCAAAACCAGGAGAACTTTGTACACAGGAACTGATACACTGTGGTACAATCAAATGTAATGGACTTCTGTACTAGCAGCAAAGCAATAATCCAGGACAATTCTGAGGGATTTATGAGAAAGAATGCTATCCACATCCAGAGAAAGAACTGTGGAGGTAGAAACACAGAAGAAAAACAACTCCTTGATCACATGGGTCAATGGGGATATGACTGGGGAAATAGACACTAAACAATCACCCTATTGCAAATACTAATAATATGGAAATAAGTCTTAATCAATGACACATGTAAAACCCTGTGGAATTGCTTGTTGGCTGTGGGAGGGGACAGTTTTATAGCCCTTTGGGCATAGTTCCAAAATTGCCCTCCAGAATGGTTGGATCAGTTCACAACTCCAATTATGCATTAGTGTCCCAATTTTGCCACATCCCCTCCAACATTTATTAATTTCCTTTACTATCATACTGGCCAATCAGAAAAGTGTGAGTGTTCTTATAATTTTCAATTCTCCAATCAAGAAAGATTTAGAACATTTTTTTTAGTGTGATTATTGACAGCTTTGATTTCTTCAACAGAAAATTGCTTAATATCCTTTGACCATTTGTCTACTGGTGAATGGCTTCTATTCTTGTCAATTTGACTTAGTTATCTATAGATTTCAGATATGAGACCTTTATAAGAGAAATTTGTTATAAATTTTTCCCAGTTTGATGTTTCCTTTCTTGGTTACTTTAGTCTTGTTTTTACAAAAGTTTTTAAATTTCACATAATCGAAATTATTCATTCAAAATTTTATAATATTCCACATTTCTTGCTAAGTCATAAATTCTTCCCTTCTTCAAAAATCTCCCAGGTAAATGATTCTGTTCCCTGATTTAGTTAAGCCATCACTCTTGATTTCTATAGCATATACCCATTTTGACTATATCTTGGTATAAGGTATGAGATAAATATTGATCTATACCTAGTTTCTGTCACACTCTTTTCCTATTTTCCCAACAGTTTTTGTCAAACACTGAGTTCTCATTCTAAAAGCTGGGGTCTTTGGGTTTATCAAACAACTGGGTCATTAATGTCATTTATCCATATATATATACATACATATACATATGTATGTATATATATATATATATATATATTCTACTGATCTCCCATTATATTTCTTAGCCAGTACCAGTATGTTTGATGATTACTGTTTTATAGTGCAGTTTGAGATCTTGTACTGCTAGGCCACCTTCCTGCACATTTTTCCCCCATTAATTCCCTCTATATTCTTGACTTTTTTCTCTAGATAAATTTTATATTACTTTTTTAGAGCTATAAAATAATTTTTGGAGAGTTTGATGGCAATGGCACTGAATAAGTATATTAATTTTGGTAGAATTGTTACTTGGCCTACCCATGAGCAATTAATATTTTCCCAGTTGTTTAGATTTGACTTTCTTTGTATGAAAAGTGATTTGTAATTGTGTTCATATAATTCCTGGGTTTGACCTGGCAAGTAAATTCCCAGGTATTGTCTAGAATGACTTAAAATGAAATTTCTCTTTCTGCTGATCTTGGTTGGTGTTTTATAGAAATGTTGATGATTTATGTGGATTTATTTTGTATCCTGCAATTTTACTGAAGTTATTATTTCAATGAGTTTTTAGTTGAATCACTAGGATTCTCTAAATATATCATCATATCATCTGCAAAGAATGATAGTTTAATTTTCTCATTGCCTATTTTAATTGCTTCCCTTGCTTTTTCTTCACTTATTGCTAACCCTAGCATTTCCAATACAATATTAAATAACAGTGGTGACATTGGGCAAAGTTACTCTATCCCTAATTGTCCTGGGAAGGCTTCTAACTTATCACCATTCCAGATGATACTTCCTGATGATTTTAGGTAGATATTACTTATCATTTAAGGAATGACCCATTTATTCCTAGGCTTTTTAGTGTTTTTAAGAGAAAGGGATGTTATATTTTGTCAAAGGTTTTTTCTGTATTTCTTGAGATAATCATGTGATTTCTGTTAGTTTGGTAATTCATATAGTCAATTATGCTGATAGTTTTCCTAATATTAAATCAATCCTATATTCCTGGTATAAATCCCACATGGTCATAGTGAATGATTCTTGTGACATATTGCTATAGTCTCCTTGCTTGTATTTTATTTAAACAATTTTGCATCTATATTCATTAAGGAAATTAGCCTATAATTTACTTTCTCTGTTTTTGCTCTGCTTTGTCTGTATCCCATAAATTTTGATGCTGTCTCATCATCATTCTCATTAATGAAATTATTTATTATTTCTAATAATAATAAATAATGATTTATTATGCAATTTTATATCAATAAATAATGGATATATTATAGCATGCATTAATAAATAATAAATAAATAATTAGTTTCTGGTAATGAATTTAATAAATAATAAAATAATACTAATAGATAATGATAAATAATAAAATAATAAAAAATCTAAATTTATTCTTTGACCCACCCCTTTTTTAACCATTAGGTTATGTAGTTTTCAATTAATTTTTCATTTGTCTTTACATGGACCCTTATCATTTTTATTGCATAATGATCTGAAAAGGATGCATTTATTACCTCTGCTTTTCTGCATTTGGTTGTGAAGTTTTTATGCCCTAGTATAGGGTCAATTTTTGTTTTGATATAATTTACTGCTGGAAAAAAGGCATATTCCTTTCTATTCCCATTTAATTTTCTCCAAAGATCTGTTAGTCTTAATTCTTCTAAAATCTCATTCACTTCCTTTACTTTCTTGTATATTTTTGGTTTGATTTATCTAGATCAGAAAGAGGGTAGTTGAGGTCCCCCACTAGTATAGTTTTGCTGTCTATTTCCTCCTGAAGCTCATTTAATTTCTCCTTTAAAATTTTGGAGGCTATACCATTTGCTGCATATATGTTTAGTAATGATATTATTTAATTGTCTATGGTACCTTTTATCAAAATGTAATTTCCTTCCTTGTCTCTTTTAATCAGATCTATTTTTCCTTTTGCTGTATCTGAGATCATGATTGTTAATCCTGATTTTACTTCAGATGATGCACAATAAATTCTGCTCCAGCCCTTACATTTACTCTCTGTGTCTCCCTCCCTTAAATGTGTTTCTTGTAAGCAACATTAGGTAGGATTCTGATGTTTATTCCATTCTGCTATCTGATTATATTTGATGGGTGAGTTCATCCCATTCACATTCACAGTTATGATTATCAATTGTGTGTCCCCTCCATCTTATTTTCCCTTTTGATACTGATTTTTCCCTTTCACTCTGTCAGTCCTCATAGGTCTTTTGCTTTTAATCACCATCCCTTACTTCTTTTCTGTTACCCCTCCCCTCCTTGTCTTGTTCCCCACCTACTTCTCTATAGAATAAGATATGATTCTATACCATAATGCGTATGGAGGTTACTCTTATTCTCTTTCTGAGTCAATTGTGACGAGAGTAAGATTTAAGCATTGCCTATCACCACCCTCATCCTCCCCTCCACTGTAATAGTTTTTTCACACCTTTTAGGTGAAAGAATTTACCGCATTCACTTTTGTCTTCCCTTTTTTCTCAGTGCATTCCTCCTTTTTCACCCCAAATTATTTTTATGTCATATCATCCTAATCAGCTTACTCCCACACACTGTCTATCTATACTCCTTCTAGCTGCTCTAATACAGATAAGTTTTGAGAATTACATATATCATCTTTCCATGTAGGAATACATAGTTTGACTTTATTGAATCCCTTAAATTTTCTCTTTCATATTTATATTTTTAGGCTTCTCTTGGGTCTTATGTTTGGCCATCAAATTTTCTGTTTAGGTCTGGTCTTTTCATCATGAATGCTTGAAAATGAGAATAATCTTTAAGTAATTTTTCTTGACTTCATAACATTTGACTCTTTGTTGACTGTTTATCTTAATATGTTCATAGTTTTAACTCACTGATATTAAACATAGTCTAACCATCTTGTACTTGCCAACCATTCAACCACAAAAAGTTCCCTATCATATTTCCGCCTCTTTTTCACCCTAGCCTCAGGGGACAATGATTTTTGAACTGATTCTAAAATGCTAAGTACATGATTAACCACAATGAATTCCCTCCTCCAGATAATCTTCAATTTTTCAGTTGCCTTTCTACCTTTTACTTCTAAATATTCAACTCCATAATGCAGAAGTAACTTAAATAAAATGGAGCAAAGAACTATGGAAGGGAATAAGTATTTCTATAGCTCTTGCTATGTATGTACCAAGCACTGTGCTAAGGGCTTTAACAAATATCTCATTTGATCCTCAGTAAAATCCTGTGAATTATTTGTTTGTACTTTGTCTTCCTGACAGGTAACCTGAGGCAAAGAGTTCAAGTGACTACCTCAAGGACACAAAAAGTTTTTTGTTTAAAGGAGTGCAAAGTACCTCAGGAGCCCTTCTGCTTGTTTGAGAAGCTTGGTTGTTTAGGATACCAAAATGACAGAATCCTAAAATCTTAGGATTTCATCAGTGTGGCTAAAGTTCCACCCATTAGAGATCAATCAAAATACTCCTTCAAAACACTCAACAAGTGCTTATTTCACATTGGCTAAAATATATCTAGTGACTGGTAATCAACTATATCCTAACATAGCCTATCCACATATTGAAGAAGATATTTGTAAAGAAGTTTTCCTTGACTTCATATCCTTTTATTCTTTTCAGGCTCTCCCTCTCATTATTCCTTATTTCTTCACACTGAACCCAAACATAATTGAACCCTCTCCTAAATGCCAAACTTTCAACCAGATAAAGATTTCTTTAACATTTTTCCCTAAATCTCCAATCTAGCTTCACTGTGCCATGATGATTCAACTGATCCTTAAATGCTATATCCTAATGAATCTGGTTGACTCTCTCTCCTCTAGACCATCTTCAGATTTTCAATGTGTTTTCAACCCTCTTGTTCTTAAAACTCAAATGAATAATATAGGAATGACTTAAAATGAGTGGAGCAAAAGTGGATGGAAGGAAATGAAAATTTCTATACCTCCTACAATATACTAAGTGCTATGCCAAGGGCTTTAGCAAATATTATCTCATTTGATCCTCACCAAAATCCTGTGATGAACCTGCTTTTACCATGTTCTTTTGGTAGTTAAGAAAAGTGAAACAGAGAGCTTTCCTGACTAAGTTAGGGTTGCACAGCAAGTAAATGCCTGGTTCAAATGAGAGCAAAGGATCTCAGTAGCTACAACTGTTGTTTGAGAATCCTGGTTGCCTAGGATACCACAATGATAGAAAATCCTAGAAACTTAGAATTCAAAGAGATCTCAGTGCCCTTCTACTCCAACAGAAAAATCAGAAAAATCAGTCCTTCCTCAATAAGTGGTTATGTCACATTGACTGAAAGATCTCCAGGGAAAGGAATCTGCTGAATCTTAAGGAATGAATCACATTCTCCTGGTTAAGAAGAAGAAAGAATTGTTAAGGAGTTTCTCTTCACTGTCTATTCTTTGACTCTCTGTAGGCTCTCCCTTTCATTGTCCCTAATATTCTGCCCACTGAATCCAAACACAACCAAACCCACTCCTATCTGCCAAACTTTCAGCCAGATAAAGTTTTCTATGACATTTTCTCCTGATTTTTCAATCTAGCTTCAATGTGCCAGGATCTTTCCACTGATCCATAAATGCTATGTCTTCTACTGTTTCCCTTCTCCAGACCATCTTCTGATTTTCAATGTCCTTTCAACACTCTTGTTCTTAAAATTAAAAAAAATAATAATAATATAGTAGTGGCCTAAAATGAGTGGGGCAAAGGAAGATAGAAGGGTTATAATAAATATTTCTAAAGCTCCTACTATGTGCCAAGTCCTGTCTAAGGACTTTTTTCTTCTTCCCAATAATCTTGAGTTTTTAGATGTCCTTTCTACACAGTTCTTAAAATTCAACTCAATAATAGATAAGTGTCCTAAAGTGAATGGAGCAAATCAGGATAGAAGGGGGAAAGTATTTATACTGCTCTATGTACCAAACACTGTACTAAGAGCTTTAAAAATAGAATCTCATTTGATCCTCACATAAATCCTGTGAAGTATTTCCTATTACCATGTCCTTTTGACAATTGAGGAACCTGTGGCAAACAGTTAAAAGTTTCTTTATGGGCAATTCTATCTTTTAAGATGTTTTCTTCAGCACATTTTTGTATATCTTTTTCCAGAAGGACAATTTTGCTTTTTAAAAAGTTTTCTCCATTGGATTTTTGTGCCTCTTTTACCAATGGTCCTGTTGTTTTTTAAAGTATTAATTTCTTCGTTGTTTTTTCTGCCTCCTTTATCAAACGCTTGATTATTTTTTCCCCACAGTTTTCTTTTATTACTTATTTCTTATCCCATTTTTCTTCTACTCTTATTTTTAAAATACATTTTGAACTCATCCATTAATTCTTTTTGGGCTTGAGCAATTCATATTTTCTTGGAGCCTTTAGATGTAGCAATACTGACTTGATTTCCTTCTGAGTATGTGTTTTGATCTTCTCTATCATCAAAATCACTTTCTATGTTGAGTTTCTTTTGTTGTTTGCTCATTTTCCAGCCTTTTTTCTTTTCCCTTTATTTAAAAATGAATGTTAACATTCGACTGTATACTTGTGAAAGGAGCTTCAGATTCTTTGTACAGTAGCCTTCAGAGCTAGCTCTAAGGATCTACTCAAGTTTTTAGTTCTTCCAAGGTGGTTTGATGTAAGGAGAGGTGTGCTTAATATTCTCCCAGCCTATACTCTAGTCTGTAAGTAATCATAAGCACTCTTTTCTGCCTTGGAACTGTGACCATGGTCCCCTGCTCCAATGTGGCTACAAACCGTGGTGTGTACTAGTGCTCCTCCTTATCCTGAGACTGTCTCTCCAGACTGTGATCTGGTTCTTCATTTGGGCAATGCAACAGGAATCTTGCACCCAGAGCCAGGAAAGAGATCCCTGGAATCTACTTCTGAGTTGCTTTGTCTGACCCCCTCTCCCAGGGCTTGTGGCAGAGAGCTCCAGAAGCCTTTGTGCTCTTTCAGCTTCCCTCCATGCCTGGTGCATAATGGGCTCCTGCCTCAGGGTGCTGCTTTGCACTCCACTTGCACCCCAGGGCACTATATCTTTTGTGCATGTCTTCTAAATTTTGGGGGGCTGAAAAATTATTTCACCTCATCTTTTTCTGGGTTATGCTACTCCAGAATTCAATTTGAGGTGTTATAGTTTTTGAAATGGTAATTTGGTAGAGATTAGATGGGTCTGTGTACTTTTTAAGCCATCTTGGCTCCATCCTGGGAATCTCTCTCAGACCTTTGAAAGGCCATACAATTTTTTCCCCTACTAGTTTTTCTACAGAGTATAGACACAAGGATAAGAGAAGGGGAAATGCCATATTACTACTATCCCCTACATCTTGCCCTTGCTAATACTCTTCCTTATTTCTTAACCCTTATTGTAGGCTAGCAAGCTGGCTGCTGAGCATAAATGCACAATAAATGTAGGAATATGGCCAGATCCACATGTCTGGCAGGCACATGGCTTCTTCATGTCTGACTTAGATTTTCCACATAGCAGGAACTCACACCAGGAAGGGCCAGTGGAGGAGCGGGTCTGATGAGAAGGAGTGCTACTACCACTAGAAGGCAGAGGTTGATTTGGAGCTTTGAAGGGAAAAGTCATCCCTCCATGTGTTGGTGGAGAGAGGGCAATCTCTTCTTGGAGAGGAATTGTCCATTACAACCAAAAGAATTGAATGGAATTTAGTAGGGGTTGCCCTATGAAAACCTAGTGTGAAGATCAAAATTCTCTGGAAACTGTATCTTCATTTATAATTATTTATTAAATAATAAATATAAATTAATAAAAATAACATAAATGATAAGAAAAGTAAATAAATGCAAATCAAAACAACTCTGAGGTATCACCTCATACCTAGCAGATTGGCTAAAATGAAAGAAGGGGAGAGTAATGAATGCTGGAGGGGATGTGGCAAAATTGGGACATTAATGCATTGCTGGTGGAGCTGTGAACTGATCCAGCCATTCTGGATGGCAATTTGGAACTATGCTGAAAGAGCACTAAAAGACTTTCTGCCCTTTGATCCAGCCATACCATTGCTGGGTTTGTACCCCAAAGAGATCATAGGGAAAAAGACTTGTACAAAAATATTTATAGCCGCACTCTTTTTGGTGAGAAAAAACTGGAAAATGAGGGTATGCCCTTCAATTGGGGAATGGCTGAACAAATTGTGGTATATGCTGGTGATGGAATACTATTGTGCTCAAAGGAATAATGAACTGGAGGAATTTCATGTGAACTGGAAAGACCTTCAGGAATTGATACAGAGTGAAAGGAGTAGAGCCAGAAGAACATTGTACACAGAGACTGATACACTGTGGTAAAATCGAATGTAATGGACTTCTGTACTAGCAGTAATGCAATGACCCAGGAAAATCTGGAGGGATTTATGGAAAAGAAAGCTCTTCATATTCAGAGGAAGAACTACAGGAGTAGAAACACAGAAGAAAAACAACTGCTTGAACACATGGGTTGATGCAGACATGATCGGGGATGTAGACTCGAAACGACCACACCAATGCAACTATCAATAATATGTAAATAAGTCTTGATTGATGACACATGTTAAAACCAGTGGAAATAGGGGGCAACTGGGTAGCTCAGTGGAGTGAGAGTCAGGCCTAGAGACAGGAGGTCCTAGGTTCAAATCCGGCCTCAGACACTTCCCAGCTGTGTGACTCTGGGCAAGTCACTTGACCCCCATTGCCTACCCTTACCAATCTTTCACCTATAAGTCAATACACAGAAGTTAAGGGTTTAAAAAAAAAAACAGTGGAAATGTGTGTTGGATATGGGGGGGTGGGGGTGCAAGGGGGTGAAGGGGAAAGTAAAAACATGAATCATGGAACCATGGAAATTTTTTATAAAAAAAATAATTTAAATAAAAAAAGAAAAGTAAATAAAGCCATAATAAGAAATGGCGCCCCCTCACCATGACTACTTCTAATAACCAAGTCACTTGCCTTACCTTCTGAGAGCTGGACCCACACTGCCCTACTTGTTCTACTTTACAAGAAAAAAGTCCCCAATTACTCCTCTTGCTCCAATTCATGCCCTTCAAGATGACCCTTTCCAAAGCCTCTACATTTAGAGGGTTCCCACTTTGTTCTGGGCAAGAGACAGGGGTCTTCTGTATGCCAGAAATCACAAGCAGCTTAGAATGGTTGTACAATGCACATGTCCCTCTTTCTCTGCCTCATTCTTTTCTCTTTGCAGATAAATAAAAGGCTTTGTCTCCCCCTTATTCAAAAAGATAGTGGAGAGAAGAATCAAAGTTGTAGTTCCAATCTTGAGAGTAAACCTTCCTCCCTTGAAAATCTAAGATTGTTTTTTGGTGCCAAAGAAAGGGGTATTAATTGGTGTTAAATTTCCAACTTCCTCATGGATCAAAAGCCATAAGAGTTTTGTTTCTGTCTTTCTAAAAAGAGTTAATGTACCAGGAAAGTGAAAAGAGCAATGTCTCTACCTGGCAGAAACAAATGCCAAGAAACGCTGGTGGGTGAGCAGACCTAGTAATAACACTTCCAGAAGCCAGGGGCTTATTTGGGGCCTTGGAGAGGTGAGTCACCCCTCCATGTGTAGGTCTTGCTGGATGGAGGTGGGGGGGGGGCGGTTTCCTCTTGGAGAAAATGTCCATTGCAACTAAGAGAAGCGAATGGAATCCAATAAGGATCTATTTATAAAAGGCCTTCTTAAAGTATTTCTGCTTTTCTAAAAGTGCTATACCTGGAGAGCTGAAAGAGCAATGAGAGGGTCCACTCTCTCTTCAGGGAGACCATCTATCCAGCTAAGGCCTCCAGCTGAGGGCAAAAGCAGAGAGAATCTCTACCACTTGAAGCCCAGAAGAGTTCTGTCTGGCAGTATCACAGGACCAGTGGAGGGATGCAGAAGTGACCACTCCAGAGCAGCAGGGAACACCGCCCAGCGAGCACAACATGCCAGATGCACACATCTGGCAAACACCATACACTACTCCCACACATCCAACCAAGACCACCTGGCCTGGCCAAAACAAACACCAAGAGAGAAGTGTGTGGGAGCAGGCCTGGTGAGAATGGAGCCATGAGAACATGGCTCCTTGGAGCCCCCAAGGGGTGAGTCACCCTCCAGGTGTGGGCACTGTCCATACAATTCTTACTTGTGTGCCACCCCTCACACATGTGCTTTTGCCACATATGTTCTCTGTGAGTCTTCCTCTTCATATATGGGTGCCTTGGCATGTGTAGGATCAGTTATAACCTAGGTCAGCACTATCTTCTGGACAGCTCCAATGCCTGCCATGATCTCAATCTAGGGAAAAGGAAAAACTTCACATCCCAAGGATTACTCCCACTATGTTTTGCCTGTCTTTATTCTCCCAGCCTTTCATCATGATATGCTACTAAACTGGAGACAATCACCTAACCATCCAGACTAAGCCTAATCCTCTCATCTGGGCCCTCACAGCTCGATCTAATCCTTTTAACATTTCTCCTCACTATCTCTTTCAAAACAAGTGGGTTCTTCTCAACTTTTTCTTCCCTCCTTGAATCCTGCTTAACTCACTATCCACCTACCCTCACAGCTAAGAACCCTTCCTCATTTAAATATAAAAAAGACTGAAAGGGAATTTTATGGAGGAGGGGAAGGCCACTTTACTAAAAAGGGTCATTTACTGAAGCCATTCACCAAGAGTTCCCTCTTCTCCCTTCTTCCTCACTTCCATGACTGTAGCCACTGTCTCCTCCTTCAACTATACCACATGATGAGGTAGCTCTTCTTGCAAAGGCTTGATTCTCTATAAACACAAATTATTCCATTCCATTCTGTCTCCTCAATGACATTGCCCCTTCTTTCATTCTCATTCTCACTTATCTTCATTATCTCCCTACCCATTTCCCTGCTGTCTATAAATGTGCCCAAGGCTTCTCTATTCTCAAAAAACACTCACTGCAACCTTCCATCCTTGCAAACTGTTCTCATGTCTTTTTTTAATTTTGTGACAAAATGCCTTGAGAAGGCCATCCGCATGAATGCCTCTACTTCCTCTTTCTCACTATCTTCTTAATTCTCCAAAATCTGATTTCCAGCTTCATAATTCAACACAAACTGTCCTATCCAAAATGATGGCTTATAATTACTATTGACCTTTTTTCCATCTTCATCTTTCCTGAATTTTCTGCAGACTGTGACACTGTCAATCACTCTTCTCAATAATGTTCTCTTTTAAGCTTTTGTTGCACTTCTCTCTCATGATCCTCCTTTTTTTAATCTGAGCATTCTTCCTCAGTCTCCTTTGCTGGATCTTTATTCAGGTGATCCCTGCTAATGATGGGTATTCCCCAGGTCTCTATCCTGACTCTTCTCCCAACATACTGTTTTAGTGATCTCATCAAGCTTGAATGGATTCAATTTATTACTTTCTGCTAATATTAGACTTTGGTGACTTCTGCCCCTCTCTGTTCCTTTCTGAAGAGGCTTTTTGTGAATCTGAACATAGGCTACCCATGAGATGTTCTTGCCCCAGACATAGGAAGTCCTGAGACTAGCTGAAATTACATCTTCTAGTGTTAGATCATTCTTGGTAGATCCCAATTCATCATCAAACTACCTTGAACCTGTCTCATGTTCATCATCCAACAACTTCTGCTCCAGTTCAACGTATCCTTGCCCATAGTTTTAATCTCTGTCACAGACTGTCCACACACCACCAAAGCAGAGAGTTTCTACTGTTATAAATAAATGGGCTGATAGATGGAGGGAGAGATAAACTAAACTGGATACTACCACTGGTAATTGTGTGACAGCAGTGGAGTCCAGATATGTGGCTAGAGCAAGAGATCTAAATCTTGCCACCTAGCTAGATGATGTAACACCTCCCTCCTTTATAACAGTACCCAGGCAGGATCCTTCAGGTCCCACCTGGGGTTGATTGATGATAGATATTGGGCTCTATTAGCCTTGGTAACGGTTTATCTGACTGCGTGACTCCCTTCCCAGAGAAGTTATTAAACAACCACTCCAGGAAGGTACTTGAATAGTTTATCTATATTTTAGCAAAGAGGAGTATTGGGAAATGGAAAGAGGAATTGGACAACCCTAACTAATTTGATAATAATAAACCCTCAGAGCTGTAGGCAGGTAATTGAGTCTGGTTAGTTAGTTCCTCTGGCTCAGCCTGGCCACAGCCAAACCAGAGTAAGCAAGCTGCTGCTTGATGTCTTTCAGCTTCTTCTTCCTGCTAGATGTTATGCCTTTACAGCCTTCAGGATCCACCAATTTTCCACCCTCTTCTTCTTCTCCTGCCCACTTCCCGGATCCCTCCCAGGCCCTGGGATACCTAGATAACTACAGATGATTTGAATTCCTAAATATCTAGGGGCAGTAGAATAAGAAGATTGATGGTCTGGGTACAGGTTGGCAATGTTAGTCAGGTACAAGACAGGAGGTTCTTGCAAGGTTGAGCCAAGCAAGTCACCATCCCCCAAAAGACCAGGATCCACAGATCTCAGGTCCAAGGGAAGTGAAAGGAACCAAAAGTCAGGGCTGCCAGGGTATTTATACCCCCTGGGCCAACCACTTTCTCCCCTGTCCTCATGGCCTCTGGGAACATTCTAAGATCCAATGGTCCTCACCAGTCAATCAAGGGTGAGACTCTCTGCTCCCAGAGTTTCAATATAACATTCCCCTTCATTTTAAAATGTAGTATCCATTTGCTCTAGTATCTCCTCACTGTCAAATTTCTTCTATAAACTTTTTCAATCCTTCCTGAAATAGTACTTCAGGATATGCTGCCTGCAGATTCTGCACAAGCCCAGAAACTACAGCTTTCACGCTTGCCAGAAGTTTAGCCTTTTTCAATATAATCTGCTGGCCAGGGACACAGTGTATCGATTGCATGGTCAACCTAAGGCTTACTTGGTTCTCATCCAGGAAGACATGGGTCCATTGATGGCAAAATGTCTACTTTCACTAGGTAATGCTCCTGAATTGAGGGAATATAAATTCATTAACATTACTGGCACCAGTACCTATTCTAAGCATGCATTTTACATTAATTAGTCTTTTGTTTTCATGAATCAATGTCTATTCATTCCTAAACTTCTCTGCACAATAAGGCTTCAAATTGGCCAAGTAAGTGCTCTTCATCAGAAGGAAACTTAACAAATTTCTCTCCAAATATTTTATCTCTCTGGAGATTTTACAAGCATCTAAATTTACTTGGGCAGCTTACAGGAAAAACAAAGTTTAATATGTCTCCACATATTGTTTCGTAAGTACATCTAAAAGTACTTAACATATTAAATCTTCCATTTGGCATTCCAAGCCCTTCATCACCTGAATCTTTCCTGCCTTTCCAGTGCCCTCCTTGCTGTCCCTCCTCACTGGACACTCCATCTTCTAGCCCTGTATGTTTTCTTTGGCTCTCTTCCATGCCTAGGATACTCTGGCTCCTCATCTTAAACCACTTGGCTTCCCCAGCTTCCTCCACGTCCCCACCCAAATCCCATCTTCGGTAAGAAACTTTGCACTCAGTATACACCCAATATAATCTTGTTACCATCTCAGGGTAGAGAAATCAGAAAATAGAGGAAGAGAATTTGGAATTCAAAATGTTAGAAAGTCAAGGTCAAAAATGGTTTTTACATGTAATTAGGAAAAAGTAAAACATTACTAAAGAGTTTTAAAGAAAAAAAGAATAAATGTCATGAAGGAAGGAGGAGATAAGATTAGGCTGAAGAGTCTTATTAGGCTGACCTATTTAAATTCAACCTCCCTACGGATTAAAAAAAAAAGAACTTCTAACTAGCAGAGAGTCTTCTTTCTGATCAGGGGGTCTTCCTGTTCTCCTTAGTCATAATTTCTCAATGATCTCCTTTTCCATTGTTCCCCTTCACTCCTCTCAAATTGATACTCTTTAACACTGCAATTCTTTCTTCTTATAACTCTTCTACTTTCTTGAATTCTTTCTATTTCTTCTAATAGCTTTGTTTCAAATGCTCTCCCATTTCCATTTTTATCCTCCCTTCCAAATCAGAATATTCTGCTCTGCCTTGCTTTGCCCCTTCATCTGGGGTTCTCAGGGCAGCTCCTTTCTCATTCCTGATGACCAAGGATGTCTAGTGAGGATCTGACATATACTCCAGGTTGATGGGTAGGAAGCTCACTCTTCATCTCAGTGAATCCTTGAGGCTGAAATGAATAACAGATACCAAGAATGAAGGGTTGAGAGCAAAGGACTTTTCTAAGTCCTTTGAGTTTCTAAGGCTGAAGACCTCAGGCTCTTGAAGAGATACCATGGAGAGTTCAATCAGGAAAGGAAATTTTAAACTATAGCTCAAAATGAGAACTGAAGAGCTCAAGAAACTGACTTTCTATCTCAGAGGAGGCTGGGCCTATTTAGATTATCAGAGAGTAACACAATCACAGACTCT
The DNA here is from genome assembly GCF_016433145.1 of Gracilinanus agilis. Taxonomy (NCBI): domain Eukaryota; kingdom Metazoa; phylum Chordata; class Mammalia; order Didelphimorphia; family Didelphidae; genus Gracilinanus; species Gracilinanus agilis. The sequence goes on from NC_058133.1 coordinate 60,646,245, forward strand.
CAGAGTTAGAAAATACCTTAGTGGCCCTCTGATCCAAGGCATAACTGAAAAAGAATTCCCTCTACAACATACCTCACAAGTGGGTATTCTGCCTTTGCTTGAATGCCTCCTAAGAAATCTTTTACCTTATCAGAAGATTGTCTATTACTTTTGGATAGCTTTAATGCTTAGGACATTTTCCTGATAGCTAGCTTACACTATCCTTTTGTGCAATTTTTACTTATTGCTCCTAACTCTGACCTCTGGAAGTGATATGAAAGGAAGAAGTTGGCTAGACTGAAAGATCTAACTAAGATAGCCTTTTCAAATTAAGCTACCCAAATGCTGAGCTTTGAAATTTAAAGGCCTAATTGGCAGATTTATTTGACCATGGAAATGACCATTTTCCCTTGGTCATCAATGTTCCATGTCTTTTGTTTTCCACATTACTCTCTTTTATACCTCATCTTTCTGCTCAATTCTACACTTCTAGCTTCAACTCTTCCAGTTTCTCCAAATTCCCTGTTTCTGCCTACCAGCTCACTTCCAATGTGGTCCATCTAGAGTTTCCTCCCAGAAAAGGCAGAATGAGCTGCTCAACTCTGCTTATCACTGACTCTCACCTAGGATCCTGTGGGTAGCTTCCATTTCATTCCTGATGACCAAAAGGTTTCAATGCTGTATTTCATCAAGGTGTGACAGATAGGAAAAAAAACCATAAAAATATCAGTGAACCCCAGGGTCAAAAAAGAGTGACAAAGACCAAGTAGTGTGAGGGACTGGGTTGGCCAATGCTCTGAAATTTCTGAACACTCTCCAGCTTTTCAGAATTCTTCCCAAACGGTGGTGCCTAGAACTTAATGGAGTAATGCAGACATGCTCTGAGCAGGGAAATGTCTGGGGGAAATATGAATCTCTTATTTCTGGAAGTCTATGCCTCTCTTCATGCAATCCCCAAACCTCATTCTTTTTTTTCTTTTTCTTTTTCTTTCTTTCTTTTTTTCTTTTGGCTGTCATATCAAGCTACAGACCCTTCTTGAGTCTGTATTCCACTACAATCTCTGGTAGGTATCTTTCTTTTTAGGAGTTGCTTCTTTCTCCTTGGTCATCATTTCTCAATGTCCTCTGTATTTTGTCCATTGTTCCTTCTCCTGACTTCAAGTAAGTCATTCGCCTTTTCAAGTTTTCTTCCTTATTGCTCCATCTCTTTGATCTCTTCTAATTTTCCCATTTCTCCCACATTTCCCCTCTTCCTAACATTCATTTGTCCTTATTTTTCTCTCAGAAAAAGCACAATAATTTGCTCAAGAGTCCTACTTGTTTCTGATTCTTACCTGGGATCCTCCAGGGCAGCTTCCACTTAATCCTGCTGACAAAGGTTGACTCAGGATGTTGGCTGCAAAAAATCAGCCTTCATCTCTCAGTATACTGCTGAAACAAAGAAAAGGAACAGAGACCAAGCATGAGAGATTATGGACAAATGAATCTGAAATTTATAAGGCAGAAAATCTAAGGTGTCTGAAGATACAATGAAGATACCAAGATAGCTACTCTCAGGCTTGGATGAAATGAAAGAATTTCAAGGACTCAGCCTTTTTCTTATGAGATACTGATCTTTCAGGACATTGGAATAATAGAATCTCAGAATTCCAAAATCATAAACACAGGATTGCAACTATATTCCCAATCAGCTACTGGTTACCTAGTTTTTCTCTGCCAATAAGACCTCCAGTAAAGCAGAATCCACTACCTTCTACGGCAATTCGTTTCTATTTTTAGGTAGCTCTGTAGAAAACTTTCTTGACATCAAAGCTTCTAATTTTTCCTTCTTAGATCAAACTAGTTTAATCTTTCTTCCATGAGAACATTTCATGTACTTGAAAGACCATTATGTCACATTTATCCCATCTTCTTTCTTATAAGACCAACATCCCCTGTTCCTTGAACTAATCCTCATATGGTTGCCTTAGGATCACAAGGACTTTTATTCTCTTTATTTTCATCTTCTTGACACTCTCTGCTTTTTCAGTGTTCGTAAACTATGTATCCAAAACTGAACATGGTACTCCAGATGTGTTGTGAGCAAGGCAAAATTATCAGCCTCTTCTTGGTGGAAGTTATATTCCTCTTAAGACCAGGATCACATTACATTTTCTGGTTGCCAACCACTTTTGTTTTATATTGAGCATGAAGTTCTCTCAAACTTCCAGATGTCTTCTACATGTAAATCACCTCTTAATCCCAGGAATTCTACTTATTCCTGGTAAAGCCACTCCTCTCTTCTCTATTTCATCCTTAATCAGTGCTATCTTAGTATATGTATGTATGTGTCTATATATAAATTTTTTTAATTTTAGCTTGACCCCTACTACTACCACCAAAGAACCAGGTGACCTTTCAAACAATGTATTTTCTCCTTCTCTGCCCCATGGGCCAGCGATCTCTGACCTCATGCTTCAATCACAAATGACCTCAACTTTTATCATTTCTCTGGTTCTCTTATTTTGGTTTTCCATGATTGGGGAGCTTTAGATCATACATTTCAAGCTAGAAAATGTAGAGGCATATATAATCCAACCCTCTCATAGTATACCTGACTCCTGAGGCCCAGGGGTTAAGTAACTTGGCTTAGATCATACAAGTAATAAATAGCAGAACTGGAATGCTAACTCTATTCATCTGGGTACAAAGTTCAGTGAGCTTTCTCAATACTCCCTCAAAATGTCACTGTCCATTATACTAAGAGCTAGTGATAGGATTTAGTGGGTTTGAAGTCATGATGGATAGGAAAGAAGAGGTGTCAACAATATTTTGTTGCTGTTGTTGTTTGTATGTTTGTAATGGTTTTTGTCTAAAAAGTTAATAATACCTGGGTTAAAAAAAAGTAAAAGATAGGGAGGTTAAATGGAAGGGTCTTCTTGTTGCAAATCTATGCAAATAAACCACCCCAATTCTTTGCCTTTGCAAATGAATTCCCCCAATAATAGGCAGATTTATTTCTGTAAATGAGGCTTCTTTCCTGAGACACCATTTCTCCCTATCAGCCTTTTCTATTATTTTCTTTCACACATCTTAAATGGACATTTCCCTTTCTTTCTAGTCCTCCCACCCCTGCTTCAACTCTTCCCTCCCTCTTCTTATTTTCCCCCAGATGTCTGGCTTCCAATGCTGCCTTCTCTTTTTTCCTAGAATTTCCAGAAATGCACAATGATTTGTCATCTGTCTTTCTCTTGCTCTCATCTAGGATCCTTAGGGCAGCATCCATTCTAATCCTGATGATAAGCAGGATTCAAGGATTGACTGGAATGGTTGTTGGGAGTAAAAGTGGGAGAAAAATCTCTAGGTCCATTTCTCAATGTAGTTCTGAAACATGAAGGAAAAGCAAACCCCAAAATTGACTTAGGCTTTTAAAAGATTCATACCTATATTTCCATAGCAGAAGACCTGAGGCCTCTAATAATAAGTGACATTAGCTTCAACCAGAAGAGCTAGTCAGATGAGCTCAGAAGAGCTCAAGGGCCCCAGCTTCCATCAAGGAATTATCTAGTTGCCTAGGTAACTAGAATATCAGAATCATAGAATCTTAGAGTTGGAAGAGACCCCTTGATGGTCATCTAGTCCAACCCATACCTATAAAAGAATAATTCCCTTACACTATCACAGCAAATGGTTATTTAGATTTTGCTCTGAAGACCTCTAGTGAAGGAAAGTCTTCTCTCTCTTTTAATTTTTTTTAAAAATCCTTACCTTCCATCTTGGAGTCAATACTGTGTTCCAAGGCAGAAGACTGGTAAGGGCTAGGCAATGGAGGTCAAGTGACTTGCCCAGGGTCACACAGCTGGGAAGTGTCTGAGGCCACATTTGAACCTAGGATCTCCCATCTCTAGGCCTGGCTCTCAATCCACTGAGCCACCCAGCTGCCCCCCAGTCTTCTCTCTCTCTTAAGGCTTTCCCATTTAGTTTTGGATAGTATTTTTTATGATATCTAGCCCAAATAGGAGTATTTGACACTTTCTCTCAATCTTCCTGCATCATTTTGCTGGGACCAGTGCTGCCATAAATCACTTTCCAAATGGCAGTATCCCAAATTCTTGAAGTCTGCCTATACTATATCATAGTTCCTTCTGTCAGCCCTTCCCTGGGCCCCAAATTTTCAGTTATTTCAACTGATCTTTATGTGGAATGGTCTCAATGCCCTTTACCTTCTTAGTTTCCTGCCTTTGGATACTCTCCAGATTTTCAATGTCCTAGAGTAGTGCCTGGCAAAAGTAGGTGCTTAATAAATGTTGATTGACTGACTGGTTCACTCTATAAGCTGTGTTATCTTCCCCACATCTGGTCTTTCTATTTCCTCATAAAACCATCACCTGAAAGCAGGGGAAACTTCAAATCTGGTGCCTAGATTTTTCCCATCTCATTCATGACCCCTTAATTCTGTTCTGTAATACACTACTACCATCATCTCTGCCCTTTATTCCTGGAAGCTCTAAACCTGAAGCTTTGGAACTAGAGGAGTCCTTAGGGCCTGTGAAGCCTCAATAGAATTGGAATTCATACTCAAGCCTTCAGACTCCAAAGCCAAATGTTCTTTCCATATTCTCTGCTAAAATGGTGTCCACCCACTAAACAATAACTCTAGTCCAACTATCAATAATATGGAATTAGGTCTTAATCAATGATACATGTAAAACCCAGTGGAATTGTGCATCAGCTACAGGGAGGTGGGGGGTTTGGGGGAAAGAGAAAGAACATGAAATATGTAACTATGGGAAAATATTCAAAATAAAATAAAAAATTTAAAAATATTTCTTGGATGCTGAAAACAAATAAATAAATGAATGGCTGCATAAATAGGTAAATAAATAAATAAAAGGATAAATAAATAAATAAATAAAGTGGTGTCCACCAAAGTTATTGTGAATGGATCTCAACATTAGGAAGATCTAGTTTCAAGTCTTCTTTCTGAAATGACCTGGCTTTGTGCTCCAGCACAAGTCATTTAACCTCTCATTCACTGCCTATGATTAGGGATTATGTTATGTACAGTAGTATGCTTGGAGCTGGCTTGTGTATAGGATGGAGTTAAGATGTGAATTTGTATGTGACCAAATTTATGGCTAAGCCAAATAGGAAAGAGAAACGATAATAATAGTAACTAGTATGATGGAAGGAACAGGGAGGGAAGGTATGTTGAAGGTTCTTATGGAAGAGAGATAGCATGGGACTTGTGATTTTACTAGTATGTGAAACTCCCAGTTGAGGAAAATCCATCTACCCTCTTGACAACTTATAGTCTTAAAAGAGTTGTATAGAGAACTGGGAAGTTTAGGGACTTTATCCAATGTCTCATAGCTATATATATATATATATATATATATCAGAAGCAAGAACCAAACCAAAGTTTTCTGGCTTTGAGGGTACAGTGGGAAATTGTTGTGTGCCCCAGATTTTTGATAACAAAAAACCTAAGTAATGGAGGGTAAAATACTCCCTGAAGTTTCCAAAGTATGGAGATCTGAAGCCACTGACAACTTGTTCTAGAAAATTCAACCAAGATTGTCAACTCTTACATTCAAATGTGATTCTAAGACTTGTAGGACTTTTCCTGATAATTCTGGTTGACTTGGACACAAAGCAAGAATTGCAGAATCAAAGAGAATCTCAGAGTTGGAAGGAACCTCAGTAACTATTTGGTCAAAACCCAGACCTAAAAAAGAATTGCCATTATGGTGTAGAGTGATTGATTATCTGGCCTTTTGGAAATGATGTTCAATGAGGAGTAGATCCATTACATGCTGAAATATCCCATTAAACTTTGAAATAACTCAAATGATTAGAAATGTCTTTTCTTAGTCCCCTTACATCTCTCATTTCTCTTATTTTATGCCCTTTGAGGATATACAAAACAATTCTAGTTCTTCCCCATGACTTTCAAGGACTTATCATATTTTGCCCTTCAGGTTAAACACTCCCTATTTCCCCAAGGGATTCTCGTCTGGCATAGACAGTCTCAAGGACCTCCACTATTCTAGTTGCTCTCCTCTGGACATTGCATTTTTTGATGTCTTTCTTAAAAAGATGTCTCAAACTGAACACAATAAATGTTCCAGATTGGTCTGAACAGGACAGAGTTTATGGCCACTATTAACTCCTTCCTAGAAACTATGTTTCTCTTCATTGTATTAGCTTTCTTGGCTATACTATTATGCGCTTTGTATTGAGTTTGTAATACACTAAAAAAACCTGAGTTTTTCAGCCCAGCTATTGCCTGTCTTCATGGATGTTTTCTGGGATGTGTCAGCTCAGAGCATCATTTTGATTCTTCGATTTGTTATTGTATTCTTTGCTCTTGGAAATCCTCTCTGCATCTGACCTGTCACTTCTATTTCCCTCTCCCACCATTAACACAGAACCAGAAACTCCTTTGAATCAAGCACCCAGTCTTCTTCTTCCTTGAACTTCACCTTCCTTGCTGGTTTCTTTTTAACCTTCCTTCACCACGATCCACTGATTCTCTCATCTGTGATCTCAATAGCTGAGGAACTTTGGACCAGGTGGTTCAGAAGTGGAGGAAACATTAAGAGACCATCTAATCCAAATCTCTTCTCTTTTATAGAAACTGAACCCCAGAAAGGCTAAAGAAGTCGCCTGAGTGTGTAGGCTGGGATTCAAACCCCAGTCTTTTTGCTCCAATTGCCATATTCTTCCTTTACACATCATCTATCTGTGGACAGAGAGCCATTAAAAGAACTAAGTTCTAAGTGGGCTTGGGGTTAAGCTAGACAAGAAAAAGAGGAGATTCTAGCAAGTTACAGTTTATGTCTAAGAAGGTAAGAAAGCTGGGCATGAAAGAAGAAAAGGAAGATAGGGATGGGGATGGTTGGCTGAAACACTTTATTATGTGAGTCTCTGCAAATCAGCCTTGCCAGGAACCCTATTTCCAAATAAAAGCCCCTTTGAGTAGACAGGTTTCTGTCTGATCAAGGGCTCCGTCCTTTGCCTTGCCATTTTCTACATTTTCCATGTTTTGTGCTGCTTCTTTTTAGAGACAGCTAGTCAGAATGTTGAGCCTACAGTAAGGAAGATCTGAGTTCACATCTTACATAGATATGTGAGCAAGTCATTTAACCTCTGGCTGACTCAGTTTCCTCAAATGTAAAATGAGGAGAATATATCATCTCCCTCCCTCGATCATTATGAGAATAAAATGAGATAATATTTATAAAGTGCTTTGCAAGCCTTCAAATTCTATATAAATTCTAGTTAGTAGTATGAGCAGTAGAAGTAATAGTAATAGTAGTAGTAGTATTCATAGTAGGGGCTAGTAGTCGGAACTGTAGATGGGAAGTCCTGAGTTCAAATTTAGCCTCAGACACTTTCTAACTGGGTGACTCTGGGCAAGTCAGTTAACTCCTGTTGCCTAACCCTTACCATTCTTCCACCATGGACCTGATACCTAGTATCAATTCTAAGATGGAGGGTAAGGGTTTTAAAAAAGTTATAGTGGTAGTAGTAATAGTAGTAGTGATAGTAGTAGTAATAGTAGTAGGAGTAGTAGTAGTAGTAGTAGTAGTAGTAGTAGTAGTAGTAGTAGTAGTAGTAGTAGTAGTAGTAGTAGTGGTGGTGGTGGTGGTGGTGGTGGTGGTGGTGGTGGTGGTAGCATCCTTGCCAAACCAGGTAGCCCTTTGAACGTGATGCCTGTTCCCTTCTTGCACGGCATCTTTCCTGATGGGCAAGGGGTCTCCTTTAGCCAGGACCCTGGACTGTTTGGTAACCCCATTTCCTTTATCTCTCTTCCCTGTACCTGAGAGGCTTTGGATCACAAGAACATTGGGAGTGAGTGCTAGAAGAGACTAAATTTTTCTTCTCTCCCAATTCCATTTATTTTTTTGTCCTTATCTACCTGCTAGAGAAAAAACAAAAACAACCTGCAGAATATGTCTGGAAAGCATGTAGAATGGCTACTATGGAATTTTTTTGCATGATTTAAACATGTATAATTGAGATTGCATGGCTTATCTTTTCAATGGTTGGAGGAGGAGTGGGAGGGAAGTAGAGAATTTAGAACTCAATTTTTTTAAAAAATGAATGTTAAAAATAAAGCTATAACAAACTTATTTTCTACACTTGATCTTAGCCAAAAGGCTGAGAAATGATAACAAATATTTATTTTTTAAAAAAGAAAGCATGGAGGAATTGAGCCACTCTGTCTCTCTTGGTGACCTATTAGGAATTTTTAGCAAAATTTACAAGCAAGGAAACATTGCATCCTCAGCATCTTTTCCTCATCACATTCTAAAAGGCTTCAGCTACAAAACCTTCACAAACACTGTCATTGTTAGTGTTTTCTAGCACCAGTATTGCAGAACTTTAAAAATAGAAGTGCTAGGTCTCTGGGTCAAAAATACGCATTTGTATTTTGAGCTTGAGGGTATCTAAGTTTGGAAAGAAAAATTAATTTATATAACCTCTGAGAATTGTATACATTGTGTGTTGCCATAATGCACATGAAATACATTTTTAAAAAATAAAGCTAGTCATTTTCAAGCATACGCTGGATTAGAAGAGATTGCTCAGAGTTAAATATTCATGTACATTGATCCTTGTTGCAGAAGACAGTGAAAATGTGTTGTAAGGATTATAGAGTATAGTAGAATTTAGAACTGGAAAGGAATTTGGAGAACATAAAGAAGTATCAAATGAGAGAATATTTGTAAAATGCTTGGCACTGTGCCTGGCACAAAGTAGGTGCTTAATACATGCTTGTTCCTTCCTTCTTGCCGTCTAATTCTCTCACTTTACAGAAAAGGAAAATGAGGCCCAGAGAGGTTAATCAATTTGCCCACAGTCACATAGGTAGTGTTAATGCTAGGATTTGAACCAAGGTCCTCTGACTCCAATTCTAGGACTTACTCATACTGTTGCCATATTTGCTTTTTTAGAAAGCAACAGTATAAAATCCAAGAATTTCACTTGTCATCCACCCTAACCCTTTGTTGCTATTGTTTTCTGCCATGTTTACTCCTTTGACATTATTTCTCTACCATATGTGTCTTTGTGATTCTTTGGCCTTTTTTTTACCTTCTGAATTATATCATCCTTAATACGTTTTTCATAGGCTTGTATTCTCATGTACTGAGGTTATTTTCAATTCTATTTCTACTTTCAAGGGCGTTAGCAATTCTGCCCAACTTGGTTTTATTTGAAAACTTAATGAACATCTTCTCCATTCCATACTTCGAATCACCAAGCAAGATATTAAATATGAAAGCCTGTAGGACATCATGTAATATAGTCCCCAGAGTTGACAACTTCCAACAAGGTGTGTTCCTATATAACAGGAGCACTGTCTGGACCATCTCTTCCTTGTTTGTTGAATAGAAAACTAGATCACTTCAATCTATTGCTTCTCCCTTATCTCCAAGGCCTGTCACTCTTTCATAGAAGGAACTTAAATTGGTCTGCCATAGTTTGCTCTTCCCAAAGTTACAGTGGATGCTGTTTAGTGCTTTGTGCTGTCCTAAGATGGTTGCAAATAGACTTAAAAAAATGAACTCGTATTTTTTTCTTGTACGTGCATTTTGTGACTTCTTCCACAATAAGATGAATATGGAAATGTGTATTGCATGATAGCACATGTATAACGTATTTCAGATTATGTGCTGTCTGCAGGAGCAGAGGGAGGGAGGGAGAAAATGTAGATCACAAAATGTCAGAAGACAAATGTTAAAAATTGTTTCTACGTGTACCTGGAAAAAAGCCAATAAAATATTCCTGGGGGAAAAAAATGAACTCATGTTCTTCTGCTCTCCAGTATTGAGGTTAACTTGACCTATTTCTAATGACCAAGGTTATTCCATTTCCTTTTTTTCAAAGGCTAGCCCTGTATTTTTCTCTTTTTAATTTCTTAGATATTTACCTTGCCAAGATGCTCTATTCTGCCATAACAGGTACCCTGGTAGTAATGATAAGTTTTTAAAAGAAAGAACGGCTTAATGGAGAATGCTAGTCTTTGTAGTCTAGATTCAAATTCCAAACAGGACACTCACTAGCTTTGTGAACCTTTCATGTCACTTAATTTCTATATGCCTCGGCCAGAGATAATAGGGAAAGGAAATGTTAGCTTTCTTCCTCCAAAAATGCCTTACAACAGCAAAGGGGCTGGGTTTTTAGGATGTTATTTGCTACCAGTCCTATCAGAGGGTGGTTGTTATTCAGTCATTCAGAAGGGACCAACTCTTTGTGATCCAGTGGGATTTTCTGGGTAAGGATTCCAGAGTAGTTTGCCATTTCCTTCTCTAGGGGAGTGAGGTAAATGGAGGTTAAATGACTTGCACAAGATCACACAGCTAGTTGGCATCTGAGGCTGCATTTTAACTCAGGTTTTCCTGACTCCAGTCCTGGCGTTCTATCGACAGTGCCTTTTCAGCTAAAGGGAGTCCCTCCCCAGCTCATCCTCAGGTTTCAGTTTTTGTATGTTCCACAGAAATAATCCATGTCATCCTTGTTTACCCTGATGCTTTGAGTCTAATCATGCTCAGAAATGGAAAACTGAGGATCCTCAGGAGCTGGGGTGGATACTCTGTCGAAAGTGATTGGTCTTTCTGGGAGGTAGGAAATAGGACAGGGAAAAGCCAGAAGACTTTTTGGTTGTTCCTTCTTGAGCTGTTACTGTAAAGAGAACTGCATTAGGCCCCCCTTTTAGGGGTTTTTTACAGTGTGTGGGGGGTAATGAAAGATTTATGACTTCTATGGAAGCTGGGCCTGCCCTCCACTCTCAATCATGTCAGGCAGAGCAGAGGCTGTAGCTTTTCATGATCTTCTGATGTCTCCCCAAAAAGGTGCCTTTGTTTGAAAGTGTCTGGAAGTGTTTTTCCCTCTCAGTCTTCCCCAACTTATAAAGGTGCCTCTTGTTCTCCTTTCACATATTGAGATAATAACTCACAGTTTCACAGTGCTTCCCAGTTTATAGACTAGACTGTCTTTTCTCACAACTCTGTGAGTTGGGTAAGCAAACTATTATTGTTCCCATTTTATAGATGAGGAAGCTAAGGCTCAGCATAGTTAAGTCATTTGTCCTCTGCTAATTAAAGGTTTGAGTTTGCTGGCAAAGACAACCAGCTCTCTGGAAAAAAAATGTAGCTTGGCATATTTTAAAATTTAATTTGCATTATTAATATTTTCTCCATCACTTTCTCAATCAACAAAACAATAAAACCTGATTGGTAGCATTTGCCCATTTCGGAGGTTAAAATGATCATGCTGAAAACTTAAGAATATGGTCTTTTTTTTTTAAACCCTTGCCTTCTGTCTTAGAATCGATATTTTGTATTGGTTCCAAGGTAGAAGAGCAGTAAGGGCTAGGCAATAGGGGTTAAGTGACTTGCCCAGAGTCACACAGCTAGGAAGTGTCTGAGGCCACATTTGAACCTAGGACCTCCTGTCTCTAAGCCTGGCTTTCAATCCATTGAGCCACTCAGCAAAATCAGATTGTTGAGAACTGGCCAGTAGACCCCTGGAACTAAGATTCAAAAGCAGGTCTCCTTTGGATCCTACAGATCCAATGAATATATTAAAGGAGCTACTTCCTAGATGTGATTTTTTTCTTTGAAGGAAAATATATCTTTATCCCAAATGATATAAAATCCAACCAAAAAAAAAAAGGCCATTGGGACTTTCTTCAAATGGTCTTAAAAAATTTAAACTATAAACAGTGAAAAATCCCCTCTTCAACTGATGTTAAATATAGAAAGTTTCCAGCTAAGGGGGAAATTTTTGAGAGATTTCTGAATATTAAGAGACGTCATGGAGCTAATAATTTACTGATGGGCTGTTGACTCATAGGATCACAGGACCACAGATTGAGAGCTGGAAGGGATCTTAAAGATCATCTACTCACTTTACAGATGAGTGAACTGAGGCCAGATTTGCTCAGGGTTATACAGATGATGAGTAGCAGATATGAGATAACAACCTAGATCTTCTGACTCCAAGTTCAAAGTTGTTGCTTTTTTTAATCCCTCAAACTTCTGTTATCTCTACATGACCAAAAATCTGTATACTAGTATTTCGGATTTAATTAGTCAAAGCAATTTCAAAGAAATGCCAGATCATGCCACCAGAGGGGGATAAATTCATCTGAATCACTGTATCAAGGTTAATTTAATTTTTAGTGAGTTGCATTAAAAATCATAGAATGTTTTATGGGAAGATATGAAGGCCCAAAGATTGGTTCTTGATTAAATGGTTATTTTAAAAGAAATAGAAAAAACACAGGTGTAAAAGCAATCTGGGTTATTGTTTTCAAAGATTTAACAATATTCCTATGTTGGAAAAATAATACCAAAAATTTTGCAGCAATCAGGGTTGAAAAGGCACGTTCATGTCTGGAAAGAGCTGATACACTCCTTAAGAAACCAGATTATAACCCTATTTGGTTGTTTAGGTTGGTGATTTAAGGGGGGGGGGTATGTCTATCCCAAGCATGTGAACCCCTTTCCCCCCCGCCCAAGTGTAATAGGGTGAATGAGAACAATTTGTTCCATGGGCCGGGAAGGCAGCTGAAGCAGGCCGGCAGGGTGGCTCAGAGCCCATCTAGGCACGGAAGATGCCACCGTGGCCAGTTGTCTCCACTTTTGTCCTGCCACTGGACTCTGGCTGTTGACTTGGGGCAGCTCTGCCTCACTTAAATGCAATTCCCACTCAAGCCACCGCTCTCCCGACGTCATTGGTCGGCTCTGGAAGCGAAGGAGGAATCACCAGTAGCTCCACCACCACTTGAGGGACTACAGAAAACCTAGAAGGCGGTCCAGCAGGGGGCCTAACGGGATTCCCCGTGACTTGAAGCGTGGGATTCTTTCCTTAACTAGAGATGGGACATAGAAGGAAGTTACTAGAGAACGCGAGGTTTTTCTGGCTGTAGAAGCGAAGGAGGTTCGGCCCTGGGGCTCTGGGCTGATTTGTTCCTGCCAGTCTCTGCTGACGAAGGCTGTCAAAGACGCAGGATCTGCAGAATCACCTCTCCCTCGGGCGGGCCTGGTCTGGACAGAGCCATCCAGGTCGCGTGGTCATCTCCACTGAGAGCCTAGACGGGTCAGGAAGGGACAGAACTCGGTCCTCGGGGACCCCAGGCGTGTAAAGAAAAAGATAAAACGAGGATTCCACACCAGCCGACTCTAAGGACCAGTCCAGAGACCCAGAGCCTCCTCCCGGAGGTCACCACGTGGAAGTGGCTTGATTGTCAGACTGGGGTGAAGAAAGACTGGATTCCTATCCCACCCCGTGCGCTTCCTGGCTCCTTCTCCAGAGCCTCCGCGTGGGAAAAAGCCCAGGACTGATGAGCCACATAGCCTCCTCGAGGCTCTTTCTCTCGGCTTTCTTGGTGTCCCTCGCTGTAGCGCGGCGTCTGGCACGGACTCTACCTGCTTAATCAAGGCTAGTTACCTTCTCTATCCCCACCTCCTCCCTCTCCTCTGTCCCCACGCCAGGAAGAATGCATCTGAACCGGGCAAAAGCTAATAAAGGGGTGAGCGCCGTTTGGGTCTACCTTTATTGACCGCCAAAGAGAACGCCTTGTCACCTTGGAAACTACCCACAAAGGCGGCCGGAAAGCCCTGGCTAGCTCTCGGCTCTCTGTCTCCCAGGTGGTGTCTGTGCTAAGTGGTGGGGTGGGGACACGAGCCCCTCGGCGCCCTGGACACTGTACAAACAGGCAGGATGGTCCAGCCGGAGGAAAAGGCAGCCTGACCTTTGCGACCCGCCGCTAACTCTACGCCATCTATTCCAAGGTGACACAGCCGCAGTGAAGTGCGACTACAAAGTCCAGAGAACTGACCCAGCCTGGGGCCGCGTGGACTCTCTCCTCTGGCTGGTGAGTCTTAGTAGAGACGGTGCAAGCTCAGGACTGGCTCTTCTCTCCCGGAGTCGCTTAAGTGTGTCTTAACGCAGTCACTTAAGAAAGCTGCGGGCCACGCCGCCTCCTGTCGTTGTTGTTCGTGATCTTCCCGTATCTTCTGAGGTGTTTAGGACACCAAGGAAACCGGATGTGCCGTCTCGGACCGGTCACGAAGACTTAAAAGAGACCGGGGGGTGGGGGGGGGGGGTGGGGAAGCCACAGCTTCTCTTTTACACCTCCGTCTTGTTGAGATGCCCGTTGCCATGCGGACGGGGCAGTGACCATTCATCTCCTACAGCGGCGCCCCGAGTTTGCAGACGGAGGAATGCATCACTAGCCAGGAGCCGCTGAGGCAGCAGAAACTGACGACGGCTCTCCAATCCTCCGCCATGTTGGCTAGTGCAGGGCAACAAAGGCGCCCAGCCTTTTCGGGCGGATTCTAACTTCAGTGTGCCGAGAAGGAAAGCTAAGAAGGAAGGCGGGTCCCCAGGGAAAATGCAATCTAGGGGGAGAAGGTGGAGGAGCGTGTCTAAAGTCCAGTTGCTCCCTGTGTGGCTGAGGTCTCATGTGAAACGATGAAAAGCACCATTTCCCACAAAATATAAAGTGATGTAGGTTCAGCAAAACACATTTCAAAATGTTTATCAAAGGGACAGCCAGCTAAACACTCAACGAGGGCCTGGTCTCTCCTGCTGCTTTAAATGACCTTCCCCAGCCCAAAGGCAAAGAAGAAAATTATAAAGAAAACTGGCTTCCTTTCTCAGAAGCCAAGACCTGATCCCAAAAGAGTTTCTTCTACCATACGAAGTTCTCTCCAAAGTGATTTGGGACCTGGGGTCAACCGGAAGTTTTCTCCTGGGCGGGGAAACTAAACCAACTCTTCTTGATGCTTATAAATCCTTGCTGCCACCTGGAAGAATGACCTCACCCTCTCCCTTTCTTCCCAGCCCCCCACTCTCCACCAATCCTTTAGGCAGGACCCAAACCCACACCCAGAGAGTAAGTTAATAATTGGGAAATTCCAAAGAAAATGAAAATGTTCCCGTCTTTGCAAAGCTTAGTTCCTACCAAAAATCCTGATGCATGTGGGATTAGGGATCTGAGGTTGACTGAAAGGTACCTCATCAGCCTCAACTGAGAAACCTGGGTGAAAACTCTTCCTGATTCCTTTACTGAATAAAACCATCCAGCTGAGATCTAGCCAAATTTCTAAGGGTTCTTTTCTACTTAAGACTTAAGACACACTGAAATGTCTCTTAGAGACCCTGTACCATAAAGATCCTCTGGATACTTGTTTGTATTTTCCAAACTTCCCCTACTAGATCCTTGCCACTGTAAAGGCATGCTTACTGAAATGCTAAACTCATCCAATAACAAAACAAATAGGTTCTGATGGAAAAAAAATATCAAGGACATGTAAGCCCCAAAGGCCAGACTTCCAAGAAAAGGGATGAAACACAAAGAGATATAATTAATTGGGTTTTCTAGGCAAGCAGGCAAATCTTACCCTGTGGATATTCAGGATATAAAGACCTCATAATAAAGCAACCAGTCCAAATCTTTTTAAATGCTATGAATACTTCTCAATTAGGCACCAGCATTTTAATAACAGAAACATCATACTTCTCATATTAGCCTTAACTTCAATACTTGTATAGGATTCAATAAAATGGCACACAAGTACACTTAAACATCTAAGAAATCAACAAATGAAAAAACTCTAAAAAAAAAAAAAAACCTCAAAAGGAATTGACTTAAAGAAGAAACACACACTGGAAAAAAAATTGTACTATTATCACCTGAAGTAAAGGGAGAGGAAAAAACTGACAATTTCTCTAGGATTCTACAAATGAGGGTATTAAGAAATGAAAATCTATATGGATAAGCTCTCCATAGATCTGTGAAACTGCGAAGGGCCCAGATGAGGCTCTCCATGGGATGATTATCATCCTTGCTTTACTCTTCTAGAGAAAGACTAGCTGCCTGTTTGCCTCACAGTTTTTACGGGTTAGGGTGTTTCTTTAATGCAGGTGGTTCCATCCTCCATTCAAGGTATGTTATTCCTATGGTTAGCCTCCCAGCATCAGTTCTACTTAACTGACTAATATCCATTTGTTTTTACAAAAACAAAGACTATATCTACTTCCAAGACATAAGAAAACCAGAAGCACAAACTTTTCCCTAGATCATCAGGAGTACACTTTTCCCTATCTCACCTCCGTCTGTAGAAAGAGTGTGTTCAAACTTCATGAAGTTTCTACATAGCATTGGTCAAACCAAGTTTACTCTCAACTGTGTGTTGGTTCCAAGGCAGAAAAGAGGTGAGGGCTAGGCAATGGGGGCCAAGTGACTTGCCCAGGGTCACACAGTGACCTTCAAATTTGGCATCCCTATGTTTCAACCATTGCTGGTCTGGGTACTCAAGGTCTCCTTGAGGCATTGACAAAAGGTTGGCTGTAAAACTTGGAACATTATTTTATCTACTACTATCTACTTTATGCACTACTTTCTCTACACAGCCACAAGGATCTAGACAGGATAAAACAACCTTTAAAGAAGTTGAGATGGTTGATAGGGGCAAGAAGGTGGTAGAGGGGAGCAAGGTGTATATCATCTCCTGGTTTCTTAATAAATTTGCAGTCTCTTCACATGACTTAACTGATTAACTCCTAGCTCCCTGGATTTGAAAGTTCTCATGCTCATGAGTCTTTGTAGGTTATCCAATGTGATGTACTTTCTATAACTACATTAGTTAGTTCTCAGAGGAGAAGATGATCCCCAAAAAGATTGTTCTAAACCAGAAAGGGTTAGAGAGTTATACCTGGCTGACCAGATCTGAGTGATAGTACAGGTCAGAGTTGAAAATCACATATATGTTCAGCAATCTCACAAAGTACCTTTCAAGAAGAATATAATAAGATGATAATGATGAGGATGATGGAATATCATTTATACATTCAGTATATTAATAGGATACTTTGGTCTTTTAAGTAAAGTAGATAAAAGCATACTTATGTGACTTTCATGTTTTAAGTATATTAAGACATATATATGAGCATTTTGTGTTGGGTTTTTTTGTGTGTGGTAGAAGACATAAATGGCTGTCTTATACCCAATACCTGCTTTTGTATATTGAGCAACTTTTTCTATAAGTAACTCTTTTAGGGAGACCTTAGACATGAATCATATCTAAGGACTGTTTTAGAGATTTTTCCCCCTAGACTTCTTTCTGGAAGAGGAGCATAAAAAGCCAGCCATACATTGTCTCCAGGATGAATCCAGGCTCTTCATGAGTCTAAAGTGAAAGCCTCCTGTGTGAAGGGGCCTTGAGTTAAATTATGTCTTATTCTGGATCCCTTTATTACCCCCACTTCCAGTCAATAAAGTAAATAAGTTTATAACTAAACAGGATAAAGGGGCAATAGCAGGAAATAAGGTTGCAAAGGGAAACCTGAAAGTTTTAAACAAATTGTCCCAAAGATCAAAGGAGCATAATTTACAAATTATATATTGATCAAAATTCACATCATAATAATCAGAAAATAAATCAAAGGAAGCTATCTAGGCACTGCTTTTCAAGATTTTTGGCCTATGATATGCAAATTCTGCACAAATTCCAAACCTCCAACAGCTTTAGACAAGCAGAACATCAAAAAGGTGGTGATAAGTTTGAGATGACACTAACATGTTGACTTTGAAGTTTTACCATTAACTTTAAGATGATTTGGATATGTTAATGAACAAACCCCAAGCAAGAGTTGGTTTGTTCACCCCCAAATTCTATAAAAATGAGACCTCAAATTCTTGTTCAGCCTCCAGACCTCTTCCCTTTCCACTGAGTCCATGTTGCCCAGAGCTCCCATCTCTAATCCATGGTGATATGAGTGATACTTTGTGCTTCTCCCCCTCCCCTTCTTCTCCCATATTCCCTGTCTCCCTTCACCATCACATTCCCCTATACTCATGATGTTATCCGCCTCTGAATCACTTTTTGCCATTTGCCTCTGCCTGTGTGGGCTTTCGGCCCCAATATCCTCTACATTTAATTAAAATGCCATTGCTGCCTTGTCACCCATTGCCAATCATAGTCTTTTCTGGCAAGCAGCAAAAGAACAAGGCTTGCCTATCCCATTTCATAATTTTATTAAAAAATCATTGATTCAGGCCTCCTGAGGTATAGATTTCAGAAGTAGTTGGAGAGTCAATGAAGAAGAAATCACTTCTACTTATGATGATCATAAAGAAAATGCTATTTAAGCTGGGTCTTAAAGTGGAGAGAGTGGGAATAGACAATCAGCAGGCAGAGCTAGAGAGTGTGAGCAGAGATGGAGAAAATTATGAATAATCATTTTATTTAAGCAACATTTTATATACATTATGGTATTTAAACCTCACATCAACCCATATTCCAGAGCAGAGGTTCTTAACCATCTTTGTATCATGAACCCTTTGCATTCCTACACAATCTAAGGATGCTTTTTCAGAATAGTGTTTTGAAATGCATAAAATAAAACATATAGGCTTACAAATGAAACAAAGGTTAGTGAAAATAAAGATTTTTTTTCTAATCAAAGTTCACAGACCTGAGTAAACTCATCTAGAAATAACGTGACCCAAAGAAGTCTTGCCTGGGATTATATAGTTATAGGAGTAAGGCCATGAGTGTCAGAGGTGGGATCTAACCTCCTGTTTTTACTGACTTCAGAGTCAGCTCTATGCCATTCATATTGTCCCTTTCAAGGGGACGGGAAACAATCTAGCTTGAGTTCTTGAGGCTGAAAATTTTTATAATACCCCTTTCCAACTTGAGCTGATAATTGTTTAATCTTTTAAGTCACAGATTCTGAAGAAAAGGATAACTATTGATTGCAAGGGCATCCACTGGCAGAGAAGACTGAACTCATGAGTCCAGGAAAGGTGGACCACTGGAGGGCTCCATGGTATACGGAAGGAGAGAGCACCTGAGTGAATAGTGTGTGTATGATCTATCCCAATATTCAGCATTGTCCCTTTGGTTGAGCTTGGAACCCATGTGGTTGGGGTAGTTACTCCCAGCCTGGTGCTCACCAATCTGAATGGGCTCCCCTTTTTCAAGCATTCTTCTTCAGATGAGTGGACTCCAGATGTTGCCAAAAGTGAAATTATACCAGTGCATCATTAAAGGTACTCTTGGAGGTCTATGGCTAGCTCCATCTGATCTAATTAACCAATTTACCAAATTAAGAAGCCTTTATTAAGCGCTTATTAAGTGCCAGGCACTACATTAAATACTGCTGATACAAAGTGTGGAAGCATATTTAAAAATCTCTTATTTAACTAGAAATATTAGGAAAACATATTTCTCTAGTCTAAAAGCCCATTCCCTTTAGATAACTGAGTAGAGCCAAAACTAATTTTTTTTTTAAAGAAACAGACTAAGGTTGATAACCAAGTTTAATTCTGAACTAGATAAAATCATTGTCTCCTTCTCTCCTGACTCAAACAATGCTAGACCCTCTATTTCACTGAAATGGAGGCAACCTTTTCACCCTCTAGTAAGAAAAAATCTCTTGATGTTGGTTCTCTATTAATTCATTGGAGGGGAGCAGTTCAAGAGAGACTATAATGGTAATGTGGTTACTTGGTTCTTTTGGAATATAATCTAAGCCATATTTTTGTACATCATGGTTTTCTTCTTCAGATGCCTACAAATATGATGTCAGAAGTTAGAGGGGCAAAGGGTCCAGTTTGGACATGTAAGACAGAAATTCTTGGAATTCTTGGATATTATATTAATGATAAATTAAATAAAATTGTTTTTGATAGACTTGAGGTTAAAGTGCAGAGAATAGTATTACTGTTAACATTTTTTCTTAAACAAAAACAGCTCCTGTCCTCAAGGAGTACATATTATAGTGGGGAAAATAATGTATCATTATATAGCTATATACAAGATACATACAAATAGATACTACCTAACCTTAGAAGAAAAGGCATTAGTCACTAAGGTATCAGAAACATGTAAAAGATAATATGAACTGAATCTTAAAGGAATCCAGAAATTCTAAGAAGATAAAAGGAGGAAAAGTATTCTAGGCATGGAGATTAGTCAGTCTAAAGGTATAGAACTAGGACATGGCTTATTGTGGGTAGGAAACAATAAGTAGGCCATGAAATAGACTAGGAAAGCCTTCTAAAAATTGACTAACTTGTACAGATATTTTTCAAAGTCAATCTAGACTCAAGTTCCTAAAGGGATTAACATACCACACCACAATTTCTACCCTCTGTCTGGGGCAGCAAATCCAGTAGTTGTTTCTTTTGGATTTAAGGGATGAACCAAAAATCTTCCTGCACTCCTCCCCTCAAAATTTCCAACAGGAGGCCACACAATAAGGGCAACCAGCAGCTGAGGGCTATCTCTTGGCCCAGGTTGTGGGTGATTCCCTGGGATAGATATTTGTAAACAGTAAAATATTATTGGGAAATCCTGGGAGGTCCTCTGTGCTCTGAATGAACTAATCTGGGAGATTCCCTGGACTCCTGGTATGTGCTCGCCCCTACTTTGGAAACCATTTTTTTCCCTGCAAAAAGTTTCCACAGAGTGTGTTCTGAAGATTGATTCAGTTGATGGATGAATCCACTGTGCTAAACATTAATCTCCCATACCTTTCTGCTGCTATGCAAGGCCTACAGTTGTAAGGGTTAAATTTTATGGTTGGACTTAAAATTCTATGAAACAATGTATTCACTGAAATTATTATATGCCAAGTCAAAAGTTTATTTACCAAAATAGAGGGGAAATAAAAAAGTAGAGAAATGTGAAAGAGGTTAGAGAAAATACCTGTATTAGTCCTCAGCCAGGAAGGCCAGTGGTGAATGATCACCGTGGCCTCCTCCGAGATGGAAAATAGTCTCTCTGGAAACTAGGAAAGGAGTCAACCCTTTTCACTCACCTGTGAAACAGTCCAGGAGTCTGAACCAAGTTGAAGGTGAGATCCAAGCTGAAGTGTCCAGCTAAGCTCCCTCGAAGACTATCTTCAAAAGACAATCCTCAGAAGATAATCTCCACAAGACTGTCTCCACCAGACTGCCTCCTCAAGACCAGCATCCGCCAGACCAACTCAAGGGAAGGATTCCATGGCTTTTATTGTGACCTCTTGTCCCCTCTCCTCTTCACAGGGGCCAATCAGTTTCCAAATTGTCTAGCACTGCCCAAGGGGCAGTGTCAATAAGATCCATTTCTCCCCTCTGGAGGTGTAAATTCTTATCAAAAGGATTCACAGATTCCTGGCTGATTGAGTTTCTGAGGGTGTGAATTCTCATTTCCTGGCTAATTGAGTTGAAAGGGTGGAGCTCTCTGAATGACTTGTGAGCTCCTCCACCTAGTACTAAGTAGGGTGTTCAAGCTTTTGTTGATTCAATTCAAAAGTAGACAAAGGAGAGTTAATCCTGTCTTCACAATCTGGGGAGGCACTAAATAGGGCTACTGAAGTTATTGTTAACCAAGTGTTAACTCAAAATAGACAAAAGGAATGAAGGATTCCCTTTCACAAGTGTAAACTCAGAATAGACAAAGAGAACAAAGAATTCCCTTTTCACACAGTATTAGCTATTCTTGTGGTAAAGGGGTATTTATTTATTTTTGTTCAGTTCTGAAACAAGATTGTCTTTGCCTCCACCTTTGGAAAAGGAGCAGAATATCCATTTGCTAAATGATTAGCAGAACTGGAGAAAATCACAAGCTTGAATAAAAGGGGCTGAATCTGAACATAAAATTCCAACAGGTCCACACCAATTATCCACAAGGGAGCTCAGGGAAGAAGGAAGCACCAGCAGGGAGATTAATGGCTCAATCCAATGCCCCTTCCCTTAGCTAGAAGGCAAGGCCTCTGTGAACCCAGATGCTCAAACTTCTATGAATTCAGACCTGCATGTTTGCTAGACATAGTATGGGAGGGTGACAGGTGTAGAGATGGAAGGAACAGTAGCAATCCTCTAGATCTGGCCTTTCCCTGACATCTCCAGCTGAATATCTCATTCAGAAGCATCTCAACAGCAATCTTCCAAACAAAAGCTGCCCCTACTAAATTCCTATTTCTATTGATGACTCATCATTTTCTTAGTCAAAAGCCTAGACTGAGTCTTGATTCTTTCTTTGCCCTCCCCAACCTTGTCTCCTGTTGTTGGTCATTTGCCAAGTCCAACCACTTTACCTCTGAAAAAGCTCTCAATCCATTTCACCCTTTCCATGGTAACCACCCTAGTTCAGGTTTTATAACCATAAGATTTTATTCTATCACCTGAGAGCTATAACTAGGGCAAAGTACCTGGGGTTCTGACTCAAGCTGTTGAAATATCCTTTGGCTCATGGCACATCATGAGAATGGCTGTTTCTATTCCCTCTGACAGTTCCAGATCACCTGCTTTCCTTCCCTCTACCATCCAGAATCCTAGAGCTGTGGATCCCCCTTCTCAGGACCCTTTCTCATAGGCCACCCCCTCTGCCAGCACAGTACACATGGGCAGATTTTCCTCTGCATGGCTAGCCCCACATCAGCTGAATTGACTCCAAGCAAGGGGTGTAATAGTTCCCTGGATACCCTGCTTCCAATATCTCTCCTTTCCACTCATCCACAATACTGGCAAAATGATTTTCCAAATTTCATTTCCAACTAGGCCATTTCCCTGTCTTAAAACTTTTTATGATGATCTTTTAGCAAATAAAAAATAGCTTTTGTTCATTTGTCATTTAAAGGTTTTATTTATCTGGCTCCATTTTACACACTTATTCCATGGCATTCATCTCTGTGCATTCTACTGTCTTAATTTGTTTCTCCTACCTCAGAGCTTTTGTAAATGCTGTCTCTCATGCTTAGAACAGACTATCTCCCTCCTTGCTGCCAAATAAACCTTTTGTGATCTTCCTTCAAAGCCCAATTCAAATGTTACCTTCACCATCAGATTCCTCTAATTATCTTTGTCAGAAGAGATCTCTCCTTCCTGGATTACATGGCCTACTTTAATCTCTCCTACAAACTTCCTAATTTTCTAACTTCTGTACAGTTATTTGTGTACTTGAACCATTCACATCTAACTAGATTGAAAGATTTTTCAGGATAGGATATATTTTGTTTTTATCTTTTTATCCAAGACACCTAGCTAAGTGAATTGTATATAATAGTATTAAATATTGCTTTGATTGAGTTGAATTGAAAAATAGATTAGAGAAGGGGTGGAGCCAAGATGACAGCTTAGTGGCAGCAAAAGCTGGAACCACTCTGAGAATTCCCTTAAACCAACCTTAAAATCAGTGCCTCAAAATGTCTGGAGTCACAGAACCAAAAAGGGGACAGAATAAAATGGCTCTCCTATGAAAAAGCAACATAAAAGGCAGGCAGAGAAAGTCTGTTTTCATGTGATACTGAAGAACTGGAAATAAAACTATGAACAGAGGAGTGCAGGCTACTCCCCACCCACCCACCCCACAACCTACTGCACCAGGTTCGAAACCTCAGCACAAGCCAACTTCAAGACCATAGGACCCTGCCTGAGCAAACAGCAGAGCACCCCCACCCCCACCACTGACCCCTTGAAGTTCCTAGCCCTGACATCAACCTACAGTGAGGTCCTGAAGTTCATAGCACTTGGCCCTTTCAAGCCTGAGGTGAAATTCTAGCCCCAGGGCAAATTAGCTCACATAGTCCTATAAGCCACCAGCAGAGGAGACAGAATTATGTTTTCAGAACTCCTCAGGCACAGACAAAATTTAAAAAGGCTGGGAAAATGAGTGGATAGCAAAAGAAATACCTAATCATAGAAAATCTCTATGAAGACAAAAAAGAGCAAGGCACAGATTCAGTAGGGGACAGTGAGATCAAAGCAGCTGCATGCAAAACTTCAAAGAAAAATGGGAATTAGTTTCAGGCACTGGATGACCTCAAAAAAAGAATTCAAATTCAATGAGGTAGAAGAAAAATGGGAAAAAGAAGTTAAGGTAATGCAAAAAAGAAAATAATAGCTTAAAAAGCAAAATTGGTTAAGTAGAAAAAGAGGCACAAAAAATCTATTGAAGAAGAAAAAACAGAATTGACCTACTGGAAAAAGGTTAAAAAATCCAATGAAGAAAAAGAGTTCCATGAAAAGTAGAACTGACCAACTGGAAAAAGAGGCAAAAAAAATCTAATAAAGAAAAGAGATCCATGAAAAGTAAAATGGACCAAATGGAAAAGGAGGATCAAAAGGTCATAGAAGAAAATCATTCTTTAAAAATAAGAATAGGACAAATAGAAACTAATGACTCCATGAGACATCAAGAAACAATAAAACAAATTAAAAGAATGATATATCCAGGAGAGACAATTTAAGATTTATTAGACTACCTGAAAGTAATGATAAAAAAAGGCCTAGACTTCATATTATAAGAAATTATCAAAGAAAACTGCCCTGATATTCTTGAATGAGAGGGTAAAATTGAAAGTATCCATAGATCACCTCCTACAATAAAAAGGCTTCAACTGAGATAAAAACAAAACAAAACAAAACAGGAATAGCAGTTGTAACAATTAAAAGAGTCAGTAACCAATGTTTGATAGAAGGGAAAGAGAGGGAGTCTATGTGATGAGTATCTCTTCCAGCTCTCCCCTGGGGCCGAATATTCACTGGGAGACTTTCAGGGGGTGTCACTCTGAAACTGGGTGACCTGGATTGTCATGCCACCCTTCAGGAGTTGGGGGCGAGGCTTCCCTATAAGAGGAGGTATGTGGTAGCCCAATCAGATCCTGAATAAGGATGGGGTTCACACAAACCTCCCCCCAGACAGTTAAATTCACAGCGGGTGGTCTGGCTTCAAGATGGAGGCAACCAGACCAAGCTGTGGTTCCTCTCTCCCTTGTTGTCTCTCAGGCACTTTGGAACACTATCTGACTGATGAATGGCTTTTATTATTTGCAATTCAGGGATTGGGGAAAAGGGTGAAGGGCAGAGGGATTTGGGGGTACCCTCTTCGCTATTACTATGGGGTCTGTCACTTGGGTGGGATCCCTAGTGGTTCCCTCACCCAAGCTTCTCCTCTCGTTCTTTCTCCTTCTGTCTTTCTATTTCTATCCTTTTCTATAATTGTAAGGTTTGACTGAAAAAGGGTCTCTCAGCAAGGTTGGGAATGGGAGAAGGAGAGTAAGAGATTGCTCCTAAAATGGAGTCCAAACTTAGCCAACTCGATGGTTGAAGTCTCAATGAGAATCAGGGTTTCAATTTCCAAAGAAAGATCCTCAGGAAGCCCTCGGGACTGGATCTGAGCTAGGATGTCTGCCTCCTCTCTCTTCCCTGTCCTCTGCCTGAAGACCTCTCCTCCTTCTTCCTTGGAGAAATACTCAGAATTCTCTCTCATCTCAACTATCAAACTGTCAGCAATTGCCTTCTCTGGCTTTTTTTCCCCATCCCCCTTGCACAAATCCCATCCTTACACAGTGATGATTTCAAATAAAACTAAAGCAAAAATATATCTGATTAAAAGAGATAAGGAAGGTAATTACATCTTGATAAAAGGCAGTATGGACAATGAAGAAATAGCTGTACTTAACATATATGCACCACATGGTATAGCCTCCAAATTTAAAAGGAGAAACTAAAGGAGCTTAAGGAGGAAATAGACAATAAAAGTATCCTAGTGGGGAACCTCAACCTTCCTCTATCAGAACTAGGTAAATCTAATAAAAAATAAACAAAAAGAAGTAAAGAAAGGGAATGACATTTTAGAGAAGTTAGATTTAATAGATATCTAAGGAAAATTGATTGGGAATAAAAAGAAATATATCTTCTTTTCAGCAGCACATGGTATATATACAAAAATAAACCAGGTACTAGGGCATAAAAACAACCAAATCTAAAAAAGCAGAAATAATAAATGCAACTTTTTCTGATCAGAATGTAATAAAAATTATAATCAATGAGGGCTCATGGAAAGGCAAATTAAGAATTAATTGGAAACTAAATAATCTCATTCTTTAAAACAAGGGAGTCAAAGAACAAATCATAGAAACAATTACTGATTTCAATAAAGACAATGACAAAGAGGAGACAACATGACAAAATTGATAGGAAAACATATCCCAGAATGCTTATGTCAATAAAAAAGAGAAAAAGTAGATCACGGAATTGGGAATGCAACTAAAAAAAATAACTAGAAAAGGAAGAAATTAAAAATCCCTAATTAAAGAATAAATTGGAAATCTTAAAAATCAAGGGAGAAATTAATAAAATTGAAAGTAAAATAACTATTGAACTAATAAATAAGAGTAGGGAGTTGGTTCTACTAAAAAAATAGAGCACAGGTTAATTTGATTTAAGAAAAGGGAAGAAGAGAATCAAATTACCAATATCAAAAATGAAAAGGGTGAATTAACCTTCAATAAAGAGGTAATTAAAACAATCATTAGGAGGTATTTTGTCCAATCATATGACAATAAATCTGACAATCTAGGTGAAATAGATAAATATTTACAAAAATATGACTTGTCCAGATTAACAAAACAGGAAAGAGAATACTTAAATAATTCCATCTCAGAAAGAAAATCTGAACAAGACATCACTGAACTCCCTAAGAAAAAATCTACAGGGCCAGATGGATTTAAAAGTGAATTCTAGCAAACATTTAAAGAACAATTAATCCCAATGCTATATAAACTATTTGGCAAAATAAGCAAAGAAGGAGCCCTACCAAATTCTTTTTATGACACAATGGTGCTAATACCTAAGCCAGGAAGATCAAAAACAGAGAAAGAAAATTACAGACCAATTTCCTTAATGAATATTGATGCAAAAATCTTAAACAAAATAGGCAAAAAGAGAGGCAAAAGCAATATATCACAAGGATTATTTGCTATGACCAGGTAGGATTTATACCAAGAATGAAAGGCTGGATTAATATTAGGAAAATGATCAGCATAATTGACCATATTAATATCCAAACTATCAGAAATCACACGTTTATCTCAAGAGATGCAGAAAAAGTCTTCAACAAAATACAACACCCATTCCTATTAAAAACATTAGAAAGCATAGGAAGAAAAAGACCTTTGCTTAATACAATAAGTAGTACCTAAAACAATCGGCAATACGATGGTATAGAGATCCCAGAGAAATTGGTAGTATAGATGGATCTCAGAGATAGTATGGATGGAGGAGGGATTGTATGCCCAGGCCTAAACTGGTTGTAGTTGGTGAGGGAGAAAGCACACTCTACTCTCATGGTTGTTGTTGGTATAATCTATGTCTCTCCTCCCTGACAAGCTTGGTTGGATAAGCTTGTCAGTTATCCCCTTCTAATAGTGTGCCCAGGCAGGGAACCCCTTAGAGGTTGTGTGGATAGTTAACTCTCTAGGTCCCAACCTGAGGTTGGATTAGTTGATGATGAGAGCTATTGATTAGCTATTGGATAATGGTATAATCTGACTGTGTATTGCTCTCCCCTTCCCAAGGGCTTTGGTATAATCACCACTCAGGAAAGGTACTTGATGTTAAACACTGTATTTTAATTTATTGAGGGGGTTAGGAAACAAGGTACTAGGATTGGGGATTTAGGAACCCTATTGCTAATTATTTAGGCTAATAATCTAAGTTATTGATCAAGGTCTGGAGATTTTTAGGCTTGTAGAAACTGGAGGTTCTTCACCCTCTCACTAACTCTGAACTGACTTGGCCACAGCCAAGCCAGAGATTAGGGAAGGCTATTTGATGATGCTGAATGATGATGTCAATAAACTCTTTCAGCTCTAATAACAATGATGTTGATTGTTCTCTAGCTCTCTCAGTAGGATAACAGGTCACAGGTTTCAGGCTTACCCTTCACTCTTCACCTCCCACCTTCCCAAGTCCCTGCTCCAATCTGAGTCCCCTTGTCTTCTTGGAATATATGAACACAATTACAAAACACTTTTCACACAAATAAAATTATATCTAAACAAATGGAAAAGCATTAGTTGCTCATGAGTAGGCTGAGCTAATATAATAAAAATGACAATCGTACCTAAATTAATTTACTTATTCAGTGCCATACCCATCAAACTATCAAAAATTTGTTTTATAGAACTAGAAAAAATAACAAAATTCATCTGGAAGAACAAAAGATCAAGAATATCAAGAGAGGGGGCAGCTGAGTAGCTCAGTGGATTGAGAGCCAGGCCTAGAGACGGGAGGTCCTAGGTTCAAATCCGGCCTCAGACACTTCCCAGCTGTGTGACCCTGGGCAAGTCACTTGACCCCCATTGCCTACCCTTACCACTCTTCCACCTATAAGTCAATACACAGAAGTTAAGGGTTTAAAATAAAAAATAAATAAAAAAAAGAATATCAAGAGAACTAGTGAAAAAAAAATGTGAAGGCTGGTAGCCAAGTGGTACAAGATCATAGACTATACCATAAAACAGTAATCATCAAAATAATCTGATACTGGCTAAGAAATAGAAGGGTGGATCAATGGAATAGATTAGAGGTAAATGACCATAGCAATCTGCTGAGAAAATTGGAAAACAGTGAAGAATTTATGACCAAACAAGATAGAGATCATTACAAGATGTAAAATGAATAACTTAAACAAAAACCAATGCCACAAAGATTAGAAGGGAAACCACAAACTGGGGAAACATTTTTATAACAAATTCTCTGATAAAAGTCTCATTTCTCAAATATTTAAAGAACCAAATCAAATTTATAAAAATACAAGTCATTCCCCAATTGACAAATATTCAAAGGATATGAATAAACAGTTTTCAGATAAAGAAATCAAAGCTGTCAATAATCATATAAAATGTTCTAAATCCCTCTTGATTGAAGAGATGCAAATTAAAACAACTCTGAGGTACCTCCTCACACCTATCAGATTGACTAATAGGACAGTAAAATGAAAAATGTTGGAGGATTGTGGCAAAATTGGGACACTAATGCATTGTTGGTGGAGTTGTGAATTAATCCACTCATTCTGGAGGGCAGTTTGGAACTATGCTCAATGGGCTATAAAACAATTCCTACCCTTTGATCCAATAATGCCATTATTAGGTCTGTATTCCAAAGAGATTTTTAAAAATTGGAAAGGACCTACTTATACAAAAGTATAGCTGCTCTTTTTGTGGTGGCAGAGTTGGAAATTGAAGAGATATGCATCAGTTGGGGAATGGTTGAACAAAATGTGGTATATGACAGTGAAGGAATACTATTGTGCTGTAAGAAATGATGAACAGGATGGTTTCAGCTAGCTGGAAAGACCTACATGAACTAACTAAGGGTGAAACAAGCAGAACCAGGAGAACATTGTACACAGTAACAGCTAGAATGTTCTACTACGATTGACTTAGTTACTCTCAGTAATATAACCCAAAGATAATTCTGAGGGACTTATGACAAAGAATGCTATCCACCTCCAGAGAAAGAACTGTTGGAGTCAGAATGCAGATAAAAGCATATGACATTTCACTTGTTTATTTTGGTCTATGTTTTGGGGTTTGGGTTTTATAAGATTATTCACGTGTAAAAATGAAAAATATATAAATGTTTTGTATGATAATACATGTATAACCCAGACTGAGTAGCCTGCCAGCACCAGAGGGGGAAGGGAAGAGATAGAAAGAGATAAGTTGGATCATATAACTTAGGAAAACTTATGTGAAAATTACATGTTATTACATGTAATTAGTAAAAAAAAATAATTAAAAATAGATTAGAGACAAATTTTGACTTAAATGTGGGAAAATCTTTGGATAAAAAATGACTTGGTAAACTCAGGGTTTCAAATATATTTAGTATACAATCAATAAACATGCATTAAGCACACATTACTATGTACTAGGCACCCCACTAAAAGCTGAAGATACAAAAAGAGGCTGTCTCCGCTCTCAAGAAGCTTGTGATCTGATGGGGGGATGATTTAGTCAATGAAGAAGGCAGCTAGGTGTCAAAGTGGATACAGTACTGATTTTGGAGTCAGGAAGACCTGAACTTTTAGATTTAGATAGCCACTGGCTATGTGGGTAAGTGACCTAACTTTTCTGTCGGTCTGTTTTCTCATCTAAAAAATGGGATAATATAGTATCTATCTAACGGTATAGTCGTGAGGATCAAAGACATAGCATATGTAATAAGGTACATTG
Organism: Gracilinanus agilis; assembly: GCF_016433145.1. Classification (NCBI taxonomy): domain Eukaryota; kingdom Metazoa; phylum Chordata; class Mammalia; order Didelphimorphia; family Didelphidae; genus Gracilinanus; species Gracilinanus agilis. The sequence continues at coordinate 60,676,239 of NC_058133.1, forward strand.
TAAACCTTACAGTGCTATGTAAATGCTAGCGTTATTTCTTTCAAAGTAACTTTATTTTAAAACAGATTGTACATGATGGACTCACACCAGACAGAAGTGTGTCTCAAAGCTTTAAATGTAGTGTTAAGATGTAAATGTGGGGTCTTAGCTATTTATAACAGTGTTCAGGGTTTAACTTGGTCCTTCCCTAGGGGGTAACTGTGAATGGGATCCTGCTATGGTCTGGAGCCTTGAGTTGTTCCTGTTCCCTGGGAAGCATGAAGCTAATCCAGCCCATGAAGGGGGAAAATTCCTGTTGTGTGAGAGGTTTAAAGCATCCCAGTGATTATGTAAAAAAGCCTGAGTTATTGCAGTAGTCATCCGGAGGGGCCAAAGGAGGAAAACAGAGTCTGGTTCAGCAGCATACAGTGGCACCAAAAATTAAACATGGAGGGAGTGAAGAGGTGCAGTCTCCTACCAAGCTCATGGTTTCAGCACTAAGATAACCGAGATGCTCTTAGTACCACAGAAAGTTCACACATTTTGTCAGAATCAATTTCCTGGGGAAGTGTTTGCATGAGTTTTAGCCCCTACCACACAAGGTAAGCCCAGGCTTCCAACATTTTCTAAATTGTTTGCAGCTGGACAGCTCCCTCCACCAAGGGCAATCTTACTCTCTAAGGAAATGACTGTTTCTAAATGGTGGCAGACATCAGGAAAATGAGGATTTCTTTAGCCAAGTTGGATTTTTCTTTTAATATGTAAATATGTATTGTGAATCCTTAAACTGGGTTATTTTAAAGGAATGAATGCCTTTTAGGTGAGATGATGGGTAGTGAACTTTGGTAAAGTATTCTTCAAAGGAAAATAAGACAGACCAAGAAAAAAGAAAAAATGAAAAAAGCATGTGTAATCCCTACAGTGGGGAGCCTGGTATGTGCTGGTAATTAAAGCAGTAATAGGAACTGAAGGAAAGCCCCTCTCCTGGGGAGAAAAGGGTTGGCATCAATTCAGTATCCAACTGGGTATAAACCAGAGGTAGGGCCAGGTTAGGAACTAGGGTTTCCTGACATATCAAAATCTAATGGGTTGTAGGGGGCAGCTGGGTGGCTCAGTGGAGAGAGTGAGGCCTAGAGATGGGAGATCTTAGGTTCAAATGTGGCCTCAGACACTTCCCAGCTGTGTGACCCTGGGCAAGTCACTTGACCTCCATTGCCTAGCCCTTACCACTCTTCTGCCTTGGAGCCAATACAGAGTATTGACTCTAAGATGGAAGGTAAGGTTTTGTTGTTGTTTTTTTTTTTTAATAAAAATTTTTTTAAAAATCTAATGGGTTGAGATAAAAGTAGTAAACTGCGGAGAGGTCATGATAAAATAGAGAGGGGACTAGATTCCTTCTGGACCACCTCTTTACCATCCCTTATGACTTTGCTAAGTCATTAAAACTTTTTGCACCTTAGTTTTCTTATCCACAAAATGAGGCCATTGGCAAAATTATCTCCAAGGAACTTACTAGCTTTCACTCCTATGATTTTGCTGTAAGGGCTCACCACAATGTCATTCCCTGATTTGTTGGTATGGTCCCAAATTGGTTCCGACAAATCCCTTCTTAGTTAAACCACAACATTCAGGATGTGGTCTCTGGTTGCACAAACATGAATTTTCTAGATAATTGAAGCTTGCCACTTTAAATAACAAAACTTGTTTTATTTGAATTTTTTTAAGGAAATCTTTCTAAAAAGTATTACTCAGTCTTTTGCCTTCTTAACTCATCTATTCTACTCTGTAATTCCAGAATATTCTTTTATTCTTATTGATTCTCATTTGCCAAAATGACTATTTTGAACAGTTTCTCCTAAAGCCTTCAACCACATCTCCCCTAACACCTTACAACACATAACTTAGCCTTCTGCCTCAATGAAAAGATAAAAGCCATTCTTTGGCAGCACCCTTACTTCCTCCCCTTCTCAAAACATAGAAATAACAATATCAGAATCTCCTTCCCTACCTTCTTTGAAAGTAGTATAAATCAGTCTGGTTTATAATTAGAAAATCAAAACTACTGCATATTACTAAAGCTAATCCACCTACCTGTGTCCTTAATTCTAATCACTGTCCTTTTTCCTCCCTCATGTCTCCTGCTTCCCTAAAAATTTTCTAAGAATTCTTTCTAGTAATCATCTCCTTTGTCTTCTATCTTGCTGTTTCCATTACTGCCTTCTCGTTTACTCATCTCATCTACGTAAAAAAATGTATATGATTTCTCAATCTGAGAAAAAGAAAAGAGAGAGGAGAAAGAAAAGGAAGAGGAAGGGAAAGGAAAGGAAGAGAGAGAAGAAGGGGGAAGGGGAGAAAAGAGGGGAGAGGAAAGAAAAAGAAAGGAAAAAGCATTTCACTGGGTCATTCCATCCTATCTAACTACTGTCCCATCTTTTTCTTCCTCTTTCAATAAAGCATTGAGTAAAATAACTCCTGTCATTTTTTATTTGAAAAGATTAATAAATTAGTTCTAGATCAGTAGTTCCCAATATTCCTTAAACATTCTTAAACAATAAAAGAGGTGTTACGAACCTTTAGTGACTTAATATACTCACCATAATATTCTTTTAGATTCCATCATTCTTTAAGTCCTTACAATAACTACAATAACTTTTGCCCAAAAAGGTTCTAAATTAAAATTTAGATTATAAATGTAACTGTTCAGTATAAAATTTTGTTCTACCTATAATTAGAAAACCTCAAAATATAAAATTATAAAATAATCATGAATATTTTATGTGAGATATTATATAAAAATTAAAAGAATTCAGCCAGACCTCATGTGCTTACTATTGCCTGCCAGACTTCATATTAAATTTCTTTATTTTGCAAATTTTATTGAATATAAATAACAATTTAATGAAATAAGTTGCAGCTTTGAAGATGTTTAGCATAATATAATCATCATATATAAACTTAATTTTGATTTTGAACTATTTTATTTGAACGAAGGAGTGCAACATATGGTTCAATACCAGACACAGTCTTAAATATGGCTCTACATTGAGTTTATTTCAGTATTTTTATTTAAAACAAGAAAGAAACTTACTTTTGTAAGGGAAGAAATATTTTCAGTCATGACTTTTTCCCTTTCAACTGCAGACGTTTTGATTATACCTTTTTTTTTGTTTGTTTAACCCTTACCTTCCATTTATTGGTGTATTGGTTCTGAGGCAAAAGACTGGTAAGAGTTAGGCAATGGGGGTTAAGTGACTTCTTCAGGGTCACACAGCTAGGATGTATTTCAGGTCAGATTTGAGCCCAGGACTTCTCGTCTCCAAGCCTGGACCTCAATCCCTCGATGCCTACTCTGGCTATACTTTTCATAGAATGATTAACAAATTTTGCCAAACAAGTCATTTGAAAATTCACCAGATAGAATGATAGTAATATATTAAGAGGATAAGTTTGCATCAACAAACAGCCTTAATAATACTACAACGAGAGGCAAGATAAGGCTTGTTTCTACAGAACATTTTTGATGGCCCAGAAAGGTTTTAAGATGGCTTGAAATGTACATGCCCAGAAATTGTGGTTTCAGACAGCCTGACACTTGAACCAATATTTCTACCATCTTGATCATATGCTCAAATAGCTGATAAGGTAAGATTTATCGGGTAACAGAGGGAAATGGGGGAGCTACGCCCCTGCAGTACCAAATGTAAATGAGGATATGTGCATGCACCTGAGCAGGCACTGGGAATTTGAACATCAAATCCTTGCTGTGGTTTAGAAACAACTTCATGAGAAGTTGAAAAATTAAAGAACACATTGTGCTGAGTCAAAAGGGGTAATATTTTGATGCAATAGAAGCATGAACACCCAAATTGTTGGGTGCATGATCATGATGGTTTTAAATCCTTACAGAAGCAAGCCTATAATGCTTCAATCAAGTTCATGATTGTTGTCACAGAGAAAAAAATATACCTGTAACTTAATTAGGTTTATAAACTGGTAAATGAGCACCACTAGCCTATACAACAGTAAAATATAACAGATTGGTAAGAACCAAACTCAAAGAGTAGTTATTAATGGTATCTTATTAACTTGGAAGGAGATCTCTGTCCTTGGACCTGTGCTATTTAACATTTTTTCCAAAGATTTAGATAAAGGTATGACTTCCTATCAAATATACAGATGACACAAAGCTAGGTGGGATAGCTAATACATTGTGTCACCGAGACAGGATGCCAAAGGATCTTAACAGACTAGAACTTTAAATTATTTATAAGATGAAAGCTAATAGGAATAAACCTAAAGTAGTATTAGGCTTCAAGAAATCAAATTCACAAATACAAGATGAGGAAATCTGGTAAGACATTTTTTTCTAAGGGTTTCAGTTGATTACAAACTCAATATGAATTAATAGCATAACATGACAGCCAGACAGGTTCATGTCACCTCAGTAGAACTCATTAAAAAGGGGAGTTCTAGGAATAAGGTGATAGCTCACCTTTGCACTGTCCTGGTCAAATTACATCCAGATAATTGTGTTCAGTTCTGGGCACTATATTTTATAAAGGACACAAATAAACTGGAGATTGCTCTGAAGAGAACAACCAGGATGGTGGAAGGTTTGTCCATAGGATCAGTTGGAAATGTTTAGCTTAGAGAAAAGAAAGCTGAGGTGGTACAAGTGGGAATGGGGAAGAGAACTGAACATGCTGGCTGTCTTCAAGTAACTGAAAGGTTATCATTTCAAGAGGAGTTCGACTTTTCCATTTGTCTCCAATGGGGAGAAGTTCCAAAGAAGCAAATGTGGACTTGACATTAAGAAAATTTTCCTCACAAATCAAAGTTATTCAGAAGTATAATGAGCGGCTTCAGGAAATAATGTATTGCTCTTCAAAAGAAATCTTTAAGCAGAGGCTGTATAGTCAATTTGAGGATATTTAGTGGTGGAAATTCTTTTTTGGATGCGATTGGATTAGCTAGCTGCTAAGATGCCTGCCAACTCTGAAATTCTATTATTCTGTGATTTGTGGCCAAATCTCGGGGGAAAAAAAAGTCCACTTCTGATGCTCTTACTTTCTCATCATTTGCAGTTTCCTCAAGGCAATACAATCTGACTTTTGTTCTCACCATACTAACAAAAGTATTCTCTCAAATATTTTAATGACTTCCCAATTCCCAAATCCATTGACTGTTTTAAAAATCTTGTTCTTCCTTGACCTCCATTCAACAAGTTTAACTACTTCCTTCTACTAATTGGTTTCTCTCCTTTGGCTTCTGATGTAACACATACTTCTGGTTATCTTTGTACCTTCCTAACTTCCTCTTCTTGGCTCCTGGTTTGTCATCTGTTTCCCAGTCCCTTAATTGTAGGTATTACTCAATGTTCTATCCTTAGTGTTGTATTCCTTGGGAATCTTGCTAACTCCAAAGACATCAATGATTACAACTATACTAATCACCACTAAATTTCTTCTGGTAGCCCTGAGCTTTTTTTTAAGTTCCCACACCAACATCTCTAGTGGACCACAAAACATCTTTACTTGGCTGTTCTGTCAGCACTGCAAGCTTCGTATGTCCCCAAATGGAGTTTCTTATCTTTCCTCCAAAACCTACTATAGTTGTCCCTTCCATATTGTGGAGGTTAGGGTGATCTGGAAAATTCCCATAAAACTTTTCAGCCCTCCCTTCATACCAGAGAAGTTTGACGTTTTCTTTTTCTTTTATGGAGTGTTTACAGTATATTTTCGCTTAAGTATACATTTTTGAGATCCTAAACTTTTTTACTGTTGTCTTCTGGCCTTTGTGTATTGTCTGAGGCTTCTACAAAACTTCTCCCCAAATTCTCATTTAATTTCTAATGCTGATCGGTTACATATCAGATCATAATGGGGAAAATCATGATGTGGAAGGGATAAATGTACTCCTAACTTTACTATTTCTCTTAGTAGCACCTATAATTTAACCATTATTCTGTATTTGAAAATTTGCTGTTCTTTAAAATTTCCCCTTCCCTTAACATACAAAACTAGTTGGTTAACATTCTCCTCTTCCTGCAATCTCTCTTGCCTTTGCTATTTTCTTCTATCATTGCCACTATTAGGCTCATATTACCACTTGGTTAACTATTATAAAAGCCTCCCAACACATTTTTCCCCTTCTACTCTCTCCTGCCTCTAATCCACCGTTCAGATAGTTATATGTATTATATTTATTCACAGATCTAATCATTCAAAAAGCATTTCAATTATTTTTTAAAACCTTTAATTAATTTTTTTCAATTACATGTGGAAACAATTTCCAACAAGTGTTTTCTGACATTTTGCAATTTAGATTCTCTTCCTTTCCCCTGAACCCATCCTACAGGCAGTAAATAGTCTGATATAGGTTATACTAGTGCTTTTATTCAATATGTATTTCCATATTCTCCATGTTGTGACTGAAGATGCGTATCACATATCCAATAAAAAAAACCGATGGCATGCTTTGATCTGCAATCAGATTCTAACAGTTCCTTTTTTTGGCTATGGATAGCATTTTTTTTTTTATAAATTCATTGAGGATATCTTGGAACCTTGTTTTATTGATAATAGTTTAGTCCTTTGTAGTTGATCATCATATGATATTTCTTTTACTGTATACCGTATTCTCCTAGTTCTGCTTATTTCACTTTGAATCAGTTCATATAAATCTTTCCAGGTGTTTTTGAACTCATCCTGTTCATCATTTGTTATGGTACAATAGTTTTCCATTAACCATATGCCACAGCTTGTTCAGTTATTCCCCATATGATGGATACCCCTTTAATTTGTAATTCTTTGCCATTACAAAAAAAAAAGGCTGCTAAAAATATTTTTGTTCAAGTAGGTACTTCCTCCTATCTCTGATCTATTTGGGATACAGATCTTGTAGTAGCATTTCTGGGTCAAAGGTGATACATAGTTTTATGGTCCTTTGAACATGGCTCCATTTTGCTCTCCAGAAAAGTTTTTCAGTTCACAGTTTCATCAGAAATCTCTCTTGCCCCTGCTATTCTCCATTATCATTGCTACCACCTCATGTAAACTAATATTTTCCCAATTTCTCAATAACATTCCCTCCAACATTGATCATTTTCTTGTTGGTCATATTAGCCACTCTTGATAGGGGTGAGGTGGTATCGCAGATTTGTTTTTTAATTTATATTCCTCTAATCAATAGTGATTTTGAGCATTTCTTCGTATGACTAGAAATAGTTTTAATTTCATCTGAAAACTCCATATTCATATCCTTAGAATATTTATCATTTGGGGAATGCACAAAAAGCACTTTAGTTCAATGCAAGGGTGGCTTAATATTAGGAAAGCTATCAGCATAATTGACCATATCAATAACCAAGCCAACAGAAATCACATGATTATCTCAAGAGATGCAGAAAAAGCCTGTGACAAAATGCAATATCCATTCCCATTAAGAAATACTAGAAAGCATAGGAATCAAAGAGTCTTTCATTAAAATAATAATTAGTATTTATGTAAAACTATCATCAAGTATCATCTGCAATGGGGGTAAGTTAGAAGCCTTCCTAATAAGATCAGGAGTGCAGCAAGGATGCCCAATATCATCACTATTATTTAATATTGTACTAGAAATGTTTGCATTAGCAGTAAGAGAAGAAAAAGAAATGTAAGAAGTTAAAGAAGACAATGAGGAAACAACTATCACTCTTTTTTGGTTTTAAAGTTCCTTTTATTATTTTCTTATTTTTATAATTTACTTATTTTTTTATACAGTTTATTTTTTTAAAACCCTTGTACTTCGGTGTATTGTCTCATAGGTGGAAGAGTGGTAAGGGTGGGCAATGGGGGTCAAGTGACTTGCCCAGGGTCACACAGCTGGGAAGTGGCTGAGGCCGGGTTTGAACCTAGGACCTCCTGTCTCTAGGCCTGACTCTCACTCCACTGAGCTACCCAGCTGCCCCCTATAATTTACTTATTTTTAAGTATTTTTTCAAGGTTACATGATTCATGTTCTTTCCCTCCCCCTTCCCTCCTGGAGCTGACAAGCAGTTCCACTGGGTTATATATACACATTATTCATTTTTATAATAGTCTTTTAAGACCAAAACCCCAAATCCTTTACCTGTATAAACAACTGATAAATCTTGTTTTTCTTCTGCATTTCTACTCCTACAGTTCTCTCTCTTGATGTGGATAGCATTCTTTCTCTTAAGTCCCTCAGGATTGTCCTGGATCATTGCATTGCTGCTAGTATCAAAGTCTATTGCATTTGAGCAACTATCATTCTTTGAAGATTATATGATAGTATACTTAGAGAATCATTTAAAAAACTAGTTGAAATAATAACTTTAGCAAAGTTGCAGGACACAAAATAAACCCATATAAATCGTCAGCATTTCTATATATTCCAACAAAGTCCAGCAAAAAGAATTAGAAAGAGAAATTCCATTTAAAATCACTCTAGACAATATAAAATACTTGGGAATCTACCTGCCAAGAAAAACAGCAGAATTATATGAGCACAATTACAAAACACTTTTCACACAAATAAAGTCAGATCTAAACAATTGAAAAAAACATTAATTGCTCATGGGTAGGCCGAGCTAATATAGTAATAAAAATGATAACCCTACCTAAATTAATTCACTTATTCAGTGCCACACCCAACAAGCTAACAAAAATTATTTTATAGAATTAGAAAAATAATAACAAAATTCATCTGGAAGAACAAAAGGTCAAGAATATTGAGGGAATAATGAAAAAATTGTGAAGGATGCTGGCCTAGCAGTACCAGATTTTAAATAGTACTATAAAGCAGTGGTCATCAAAATGATCTGGTACTAAGAGATAGAATAGATCAATGGAATAAACTAGGGGTAAATGACCATAGTAACCTAGTATTTGATAAACCTGGAAGATACCAGATTTTGGGAAAAGAACTCACTATTTGACAAAAACTGCTGGAAAAATTAGAAAAGAGTATGGCAAAGATTAGGCATAGATCAATACCTCACACCCCAATCCAAGATAAGGCCAAAATGGGCATATGATTTAGACATAAAGGGTACTATTATAAGTAATTTGGGGGAACATAGAATAGTTTGCCTGTCAGTTCTATGGGGAAGGGAAGAATTTATGACCAAACAAGAGATAGAGATATTACAAAATGTAAAATGAATAATTTTGATTATATTATATTAAAAAGGTTTTGTACAAACAAAACCAAGGTAACCAAAGGGAAACAACTGGAGAAAAATTTTATAACAAATTTCACTGATAAAGGTCTCATTTCTCAAACATATAAAGAACTGAGTCAAATTTATAAGAATACATGAAATTTCTTAACTGACAAATGGTCAAAGGATATGAACAAGCAGTTTTTAGATAAAGATCAATAAACTATCAATAACCATATAAAAATGTTCTAAGTTCCTCCTTATTAGAGAAATGCAAATTAAAACAACTCTGAGTACCACCTCATACCTATCTGGTTGAGCAATATTAAAGTAATGGAAAGTAATAAATGTCGGGATGTAGCAAAACTGGAGCACTAATGCATTGCTGGTGGAGTTGTGAACTGATCCAAACATTTTGGAGGGCAATTTGGAACTATGCTCAATGTGCTATAAAACAATGCACACACTTTGATCCAATAATAGCACTACTAGGTCTATATCCCAGAGATTTAAAAAAAAAAGTAGGGAAAAGACCTATTTACACAAAAATATTTACAGCTGTCCTTTTTGTGGTGGCAAAGAATTGGAAATCGAGGGGGTGTCCCTCCATTGGGGAATGGCTGAACAAATTGTGGTATACAATGGTGATGGATACTTCAGAAAGAGCTGGAGAGACCTATGTGAACTGATGCTGAGTGAAATAAGCAGAACCAGGGAAACACTGTACATATTAATAGCCATATTGTGGGATGATCAACTATGAAAGAAGACTTAGCTACTCTCAGCTATTCAAAGATCCATGTCCATTCTAAGAGACTTAGGACAAAGAATGCTATCTACTTCCAGAGAAGGAACTGTTGAAGCCAGAATGCAGATGAAAGCATACAATTTTCAATTTGTTTATTGGCTTTTTGTTTTGGTGTTTTGGTTTCATATGATTATTCCCTTATAAAAATGAACACTGTGGAAATGTTTTGTATGATAATATATGTATAACCAAGATTGAATTTCTTGCCAGCTCTGGGAAGAGGGGAGGGGAGGGAGAAAGGGAAACAATTTGAATCATTGAACTTTGGAAATCTTATGTGAAAATTTATTACACATAATTGGTAAATAAATACCCAAAAGATAAAAATAAAAAGCATTTCAGTTCAATCAGCATTTATTTGTTATGCACTCTGCTCAAAACCCTTTGATGACTCTCCATTCCATTTATATTGAATAAAGTTCCAACTCCTTTGTTTGATATTCAAGGCCTGAAATCTGATGACATTCTTCTATCCAGTTTTATTTCCTATTACTAGCACTCTTTGACCTTGTAAGGTAGAAAAAGGAGGTTTTTTTGTTGGGTGAATATTAAAAGGGATGGTCACTAGGGAATTGAATAAATATCAATCTTCAATAAACAATCCTCAAGTCAAAATGACTTTTATGGTAGTTTACTTACAAATGTGAAGACAAGAGGGAGAGAAAGTAAGAAAATCAGAGAGAGGATAGGATAGGATAAGTAATCTAACAGACTGAGTAATTTTGTCCGGCTCCTGGTTCAACCCAGGCAGGTTTAACTAGTCCTCAATCAGAGAAGGCTGAGCCGAGGGCTGGGGATGAATGAAGCAAAAGCTTCAGTCTCTGGTCCTCCCTTGAAAGCAGAGTTTCTTCAGAGAAATCCAGGAAGATTTTGTCTTTACACTTACCACGTGTAATTCCAAAGGAGAGATTAAGAGCAATCTCACCTAATCCAAGGTCTCAGCCAGAGCTCCTCCAAGTCCAAGACACGAACAAGAAGAGCCCTTCAGGTCCAAGACACAAACCAGAAGAGAGCTACAGGAAGTTCACTCCCTTTTAAAAGTAGATTTTAGAGCCTGCACAGCAGAAACAATAGGCAGAATAGAAAAATTTGGATCCATTATGGTAAAACATCAAAGAAACAAAAGAGAGAACTAATAGAGAATACAAATACACAGAGGTAAAGGACAATCTGGAAGAAGAGAAGCAAAAAAAGAAAACACGTTCTATATTGAAACAAAACATATTCGACTTGGAAACAGGATGCATATAATCTAAGAATCATAGGTAAACCATGAGAACATGACAAGTCAAAAAACCTGAACATTATAATGCAAGAAATAACATGAGAAAACTTGCAGGGAACTCCTGAACACAGAAGACAAAATTTGTTCAGCCATTCCCAACTGAGAAACATCCTTTAAGTTTCTAATTCTTTGCCATCACAAAAAGAGCAGTTCAAAATAGTTTTATAAAAACAGGACCTTTCCCATTTTAAAAAAATCTCTTTGGGATATAGACCTAGTGGTGGTATTGCTGGATCAAAAGGTATGCATTCTTTTAACACCCTGTGAGTATAATTCCAAATTGCTTCCAGAATGATTGGATTAATTCACAACTCCACAGCAATGCATTAGTGTCCCAATTTTGCCGCATCCCCTCTGACATTCATTATTTTCCTTTACTGTCATATTGGCCAATCACTATGTATAAGGTGTTATCAGAGTTGTTTTAATTTGCATTTCTCTAATCAAGAGGGATTTAGAACATTTTTAGTAGGATTATTGATGGCTTTGATTTTGAAAATTGCTTATTCGTATCCTTTGACCATTTATCAATTGGGGAATGACTTGGTTTCTTATAAATTTGAGTTAGTTCTTTATATATTTGAGAAATTAGATATAATTATAAATTATATAAATTTATATATTATATATAACAAAACATATTAAAAGATATATAAATAAAATTAGACTTTTATCTGAGAAATTTGTTATGTTTTTTTCCCAGTCTGTGTATTCCCTTATAATTTTCGTTACAGCGGTTTTGCTTGTACAAAACCTTTTTAATTTACTATAATCAAAATTTTTCATTTTAATCTTATAATGTTCTCTATCTCTTGTTTGATCTTAAATTCTTCCTTTCTTCACAGATCTGACAGGTAAACTATTCTACATTCCCCTAATTAACTTATAATATCACTTTTTATGTTTAAATCATATACCCGTTTTGATTGTATCTTGGTATAGGGCAGGGGTTGGCAACCTTTTTGGCCGTGAGAGCCATAAACGCCACATTTTTTAAAATGTAATTTCGTGAGAGCCGTACAGTGCTCACAGTGCGCTCCTGTAACAGCGCCTGAAAAAAAAAATTGACTTTATGGCTCCTGCAGAAAGAGCCATATCTGGCCCTCAAAAGAGCCAGATATGGCTTGAGAGCCATATGTTGCTGACCCCTGGTATAGGGCCATGGTGGTAAATCTATGGCACGCATGCATGTCAGAGGGGGCACTCAGAGCCCTCTCTGTGGGCACACCTGTCACCCCAGCACAGAACTTAGGGGAATTCCTTACTAAAAAAGCCAGAGGGTTGCCCACCCTTGCCACTCTTCCACCTAGGAGCCAATACACAGAAGTTAAGGGTTTAAAAATGTAAAAAAATAAAAAATAAAAAAATAAAAAAAGCCAGAGGGATGCAGGTAGCCTCCCTAATCTCTACCAGTGCCTGAGGACATTTCTTACATCATAGACCTCTCTAAAAGTTCACCATCACTGGTAATAGGTGTGAGATAATTATCTAAATCTAATTTTTGCCATACTGTTTTCTAATTTTCCCAGCAGTTTTTGTCAAATAGTCAGTTCTTATTCCCAAAGCTGGAATCTTTGGGTTTATCAAACACTAGATTGCTGAGGTCATTTACTCCTAGCCTAGGAATAAGGTCACTTAAAATAAAATTAAAATAAGTACAGAGACATAATACTGCATTTACATCAGAAGAGGGAAAAATCATATCTTTTAAAAAATCATAAACAAATGGAAGAAATTATATGAATGGATTAAATAATCCAACAAATGAAACAAGTTACAGATTGGATAAGATACATTTTAAAAAACAAAGACATATAAAAACAAAACTGAGGAGATTTAATAAACAATAATACTGAGAAAAAAATTTACCATGCACCAAGGCCATTTTTAAAAAGTAGGAATAACAATAATTTATGAATAACCCTTACCCTCCATCTTAGAATCAATACTGTGTATTAGTTCTAAAGCAGAAGAGCTAGGCAATGGGGGTTAAGTATGTTACGTCCCACGTATTATAAACACCAGGCAGGTTCTTGAACTGTGGAAGGTCTATAGACAAGAAATATAGAATGGGGGAGGGAGAGAAGAAAAACACAGAGACAAAAAGGTAGGCTTAGGAAAAAGCCTCTCAGCCTCTTCATTTTGGGGCTTCCAGCTTCAGCTTTTTATTTTTATTTGCCAGTCAACCCATCATCTCACTACCATCTGTGATAACATTACAACAGGTCATATTAAAGTTACAAGTCTTGTGTTAACAAAGATTAGCCAAAATTCTTTTTTTACAGGGTGGAAACCCATTTTTCTTATGACTATATGAATATGTAAGAGGGGATAAAGACAATTCTTAGAAACTGTGACTTTATAGGAACCTTGGTAAGCTCCAAGTAAAATATCTTATCTCTAGCTTCCCTTCTCTGTAGTACAGACCCTGTGGTGGTATGTTAATTTTACAAGGCCATTGCAATGTTGATTAGGAGAGCTAGAATGGGCCCCTTTTGAGAAAGTCAAATTAAGCCAGTTTCTGCCTCAGGAATTTAGGATTAACCCCTGAATCTTTTTTTTTTTTAATTGAAGGTTTCAGTACTTATTAATAACCCTGTGAATTTCTGATATGTTCACAACAAGAAAATTGCTTTTGCAAATATATTTTGTTTTATTGACCCTTGGCCATTGCCATGAGGAATAGCATGATCACAATATCTTTAATCTCAGGATTTGTCAGTGTTTGTGTTACCTTCAAAATGACTTACCCAGGGTTACACAGCTAGGAAGTGTCTGAGGCCAGGTTTGAACCTAAGAACTCCTGTCTCTAGGCCTGGCTCTCAATCCATTGAGCCACCCAGTTGTCCCCAGTAACAACAATTCTAACAAAACAAAAACATTTGAAAAATTAAAAAAGGATAAATAAGAAAATTGCATTATGTTGAGAAGAGTCATAGAGACAACAAACCAATATCTGTAAGAGACATATACTCCAAATGCCTTAGCATCCACATTCTTAAAATAAATGTTAACTGAGCTGCAAGAAGATAGAGACAATAACATAATAGTGACAAGAGAGTTCAGTGTGTCTCTCTCAATTTTGCCAACAGAAAGATAAACAAAAGAGAAAATATGGAACTGAATAAATTTCCAGAGAAACTAGAGTTAAACAATGTTTGGTGTCTTCAAATTGGAAGGCAAAAGAATTGGTGCATTTCTTGGCATGACATGGACCTTTCACAAAAATTGACTATTTGTTATGAAACATATGTTGCAAACAAATGTAAAAAGGCAGAAATAGTAAATGCATCCTTTGTAGATCATAACTCAATAAATAAAGGACACATAACCAATTGAGCTTTTACAAAGAGTAGGTCAAAGAACAAATCACAGAAACAATTAATAATTATTTGAAAGAAAATAATAATGATGAAACAACATACCAAAAATATCTGGGATGCAGCTAAAGCAGTTCTCAGGGAAAAATCATAGCCTTCTAAACAGACATTAGCAGAATAGAAAAAGAGAGGATTAATGAACTGAATATGAATTTAAAACAATTATAAAACCAACAAATAAACAAACCTAAAATAAGGACATAAGAGGAGATATCAAGAATTAAAGGGAAAAAAAACTGGAAACTAATAAGTATGTACATGAAAATTACAACTAAAAGCTAATTACAACTAAAAGCAATAAAACTAATAAGATTAATATACCTTTAGCTATTCTAGTTAGAAGGACAAGGACAGAAAATCAAATGAATTAGCAAAAGAGCAAGGTGAAATCATAACAGAACTTGAAGAAATAAAAAGAATAATCAGAATATGTTATAAACAGTTATGTGCTTGAAAAATTGAGTATGCAAAATGAAGGAATATCGTTAAAAATATGAAATACTCAAAACCTTGAGAAACCAGATAGAGATCTTAAATATTTAGTCTCAGAAAAATAAATAGAACTAGTTAAAAACAAACTACTAAAGGAAAAAACAAAAAACAAAACTCCTGGTCCTGATTAATTCACAGAAGAATTCTATCACACTTTTAAACAATTAAATAATTAAAACCTATATTGCACAAGTTATTTTCAAAAATTGAGAAAGTATCCCATCAGAATCCTTTTATGAGACATGTTAAACAAAATCTTGTCAAAAAGCCTATAGAGATTACAAAATCATTCATTATGACCAAATTTTATTTATACTAGGGATGCAAGGATAGTTCAAAATTAGGAATACAAACAATGTGGTAAATCATATTAAAAACCAAAAGATTGGGGGCAGCTAGGTGGATTAGACAAGAGAGGTTCTAGTTTCAAATCTGGCCTCAGTCACTTCCAAGCTGTATGATCTTCGGCAAGTCACTTAGCTCCCATTGCCTAACCCTTACCACTCTTCTGCTTTGGAACCAATGCACAGTATTGAATCTAAGATGGAAGGTAGACATTTTAAAAAATAAGTAAATAAAACCAAAAGATCCAAAACCACATAAACATGTCACAGATGCAGAATAAGCCTTTGATAAAGTTTAGGACACTCTTAAGCTAATAATACTACAAAGAATAGGTATAGAGGGAAACTATTTTAATATTATAAAAAGCATCTATGTAAAACCAAAAGCAAGTATCATATGCCATGGGGATATTCTAGAATCTTTCCTAACAAATTCAGGGATAAAGCAAGGATGCCCACTCTTCCCCACTATTATGTAATATAATCTGGAAATGCAAGTAGCAACAATAAAAGAGGAGAAAGGAATTAAAGGTATAAAGACAGGTAAAAGGCTAAACCTATCCCTATTTATTGATGATATGATATGTTTGGAAAATACTAGGGAATTAGTAAAGATAACCAAGACAACAGCATCAGCAAGGTTGCAAGTTATAAAATAAATACTCAAGGGGGCCAGCTGGGTAGCTCAGTGGATTGAGAGTCAGGCCTAGAGACGGGAGGTCCTAGGTTCAAATCTGGCCTCAGACACTTCCCAGCTGTGTGACCCTGGGCAAGTCACTTGACCCCCATTGCCCACCCTTACCACTCTTCTACCAAGGAGACAGTACACAGAAGTTAAGGGTTTAAAAAAAAAATAAATTAAAATAAATAAATAAATAAATACTCAAAAATCAAGCACATTTCTTAATAGTAATAGCAAAATCCAAGAAAAAATAGCATAAAGGCTAATCATATTCCAAATAACCACAGAATGCATAAAATATCTGGGAATAAATCTACTGAGTGCACAAAAGACTTCCATAGTTTCAATTATGATTTGCTCTTTAAAGCAATAAAGAACTTAAATAGCTGGAGGAGTATTCAGTGCTCATGGTTGAGCCATGCCAATATAACAAAAATGATAATGTGACCAAAGTGCATTTACGTTTCTAATGCTATGCCAATCAGATTACCAAAAGGTTGCCCCATAGAACTTGATAAAACAATAACAAAATTTATTTGGAAAAACAAAAGATGTAGACCATCAAGAGAAATTATGAAAAGAAGAGTTAGGGATGAAGGAGGAATAGTACTTCTAGACCACAAACTATGTTATGAAGCAGTAGTCATCAAAACCATTTAGAACTGGCTAAAATATAGAGAGGGTGATCAATGGAATAGACTTGTTGAGGGAGAAAGCAGCAACAACAGAATTCAAAGAAAACGTAAATTAGCTAAACTCTGTATTTGATAAATTGCAAAACTAGAAAGCAGTCTGGCAGAAATTAGGCTTAGAATAATACCTAATACCGTATTTCACAATACATTCAAAATAGATACATGACATTAACAAATAAATAAATAAATAAAATGACAATGAGCATACTCTCACAGTTATGAAGAGATATGTATTCTTAACTAAACAAGTAATGGAGGCAAAAGATGGAATTCTTGGAGGGGACACGGAATCTTGGAAGAGGAGCAGGAGACCAAATGGCAATTGGAAGAGCAGGAACTTCTGGGAAGGATTTTCCATAGAAGGAGCTTCTGGGGAAGAGCTCCTGGAGGGGAGAGGAGAGATAAGAGCTCTGAGCAACCTGAAGGCATCCTTGAGAGTTACCTGACCTACTGAGAATATCTGCTACCATTATTTCACTGACATCTTGATATCTCCTGAGTCCAAGACATGCCAATCAGTGTTTGGGATTCTGGACTCCATCTGGGAGCAGTTCCCTGAACCCCTCTTTCCTTGAACCTTGCCTTACAATGACCTTTATCTAATTTAAATAAACTGATTAGGTATATAGGCATAGGATTAGTGGGAAGGGCAGGTGAAGCTTTGTATTGAGACAGAATTGGTCTCTATAAGGTGAAGGACCTGGAAGTAACCCCTTCTAGGTTTAAGTTTTTAACCCCTTCCAACTTTAGGGTCTCCTGCACCCAATGACCACCACCATTTCCCTTCACCTTTATCCTTTACCTTGTTATCTTCAATAAACACTAAAAAAGTCAGATCATATTTAGGTTTACTTGAGAGGCAGTTAAGGGAAGAAGTGCTGCAGCTTAATCAGGTTGATATCCATCTTTGAGCCTGACCCCCTGTGCAGTAGTGGGAGGCTTATGTGAGCTCCAGTTCAGAACAATAGCAAGTCTCCATGTATCCCACCTTGTGTGGAAGCCTTCTCTCTAACTCTCGAGGGGCGGCACACCTTTCCTTGGATCCCTCAATTCTAAGGGGACCCCCTAATAGTCTCATAGTATTAGTGGCTGACAATGAGTGAGGAGGTATGCTATACTGATTCCACCTTAGTCCTTTCGCTTTATCCTCCTCCTCATTAGCCACCATAATACAAAATTACAGAATATAAAATAGTTAACTCTAATGACATGAAACTGAAGAGTTTTTGCACAGACAAAATTAATGCATCTTGGATAAGAAGGGAAGTGGATGACTGGGGAAAAAATTTTATCAGACTTTTCTGATAAGGGTTTGATATCTAAGATATATAAACAATGAGAATATAAATAAACATATATGTATATGCAGGTGACTGGGCTTATACCCTAAGGAAGCCATGGAAAAGAATTAAGCCCTTATATGAAACAAAATATTTATAGCAGCACTTTTTATGATAGAAAAGAAGTGGAAATAAATGGAAGCTCATTAATTGGGGTTAACCCGTGGTACATAAATGGAATTTAATGTTACTATGCTCTTAGAAATAATATGATGAATACAAAGCAGCATGAAAGATTTATATAAACTTATGAAGAGAGAAGTAAGCTGAGCCTAGAAAACAATATCTACGATGATTACAATGTAAGTAGAAAGAACAACAGTACAAAAAGTCAAAAGTAAATGTAGCAATATTATAAAGACTAAGCATGATTCAAATGAAGAGATATGAGAGGACATCCCCAACCCAGTCTATTTTAGAGCCACAGATGTTGCATATTACACATGCTTTTGGATTTTTCCAATGTGTAAATCTATTTTCCTCTTCCTTTTCTTTCCTTTTTTTGTGTTCGAAATAATATTATTTATTATATGGGATGGCTCTCTGGAAGGGAATGGGGGAGGGACACTGAAAGAAAGTTTGATGATGTAATAAAATATATCGACAAAAACTTATTTTAAAAAATAATTCCTCCATTTAACTATAATTCAAAATAGAATGTGGTAAATGCAGGAGGAGCACAAACAAAATGCTATGAAGATTCAAAAGAGGGAGAGATCACTTGTGGAATGATTAGGAAAACATCATGGGAGAAGGTAGTATGTGAATTGGACCTAGAAGATGGGTAAGATTTCAACAGAAAAAAGATAAAGGAGCGGAGAAACACTAAGCAAAGAAGCAAAGCAAGAGAGAGAAGCACACTTCAGTTGGGCTGGAGTCTATAGTATAGTAAAGCTAGAAAGCTATACTGACTCCAGATTGTGGAGGGCCTTGAAGAGTTGGCTGGGGAGTCTAGACTCAAGATAGTAGGAATAGTGATATAATCTCTGAGGTACGTTAAGAAAATTAATCTGGCAGTATTGTACTGTAAGGATTAGGTGGAAAAATGAGTAGATGTTAACAGTTAATTCGATTACTTCAGTATTCCTAGTGAGTGATAATGAAGGCCTAAATAGGTGATGGCAAACCTATGACACACATGTCAGCACTGACACACGTAGCCATTTTTTATGACACGCAGTCACATGTGGCCACATACAGAGAAGTATGGGGCCGCATGCTGAGGATGAAACAGTTGCTGTAATATAGTGTAGACACTCTGTGCACTATAGATGACAATTCTACCTACATTAATTTACTTATTTTGGTTTATTAAATATAGTATATATTACAATTATACATTTTTGTTATTTAAACTATAAATATTGCGAAATTATGGTGTTTTTTTTTCTCAAAGTGACACACCACCCGAGTTATGCTCGGTTTTCTGGTGATTTTGACACAGCAATCTCAAAAGGTTGCTCGTCATTGGCCTAAATTGAGGTGGTGCCTCTGGGTGATTGATTAGATGTGGTTCAAAGTCAAAGTCAAAGATTATACTAATCATGAATAATGGGGGTTAATAGTAATAATAGTAACAGGAATAAGGAAATAAAGAATAGATTTTGAAAGAAATATGACAAGTCTGTAATACATGCATGCTGATTGATTATTCTTATCCACTCATTATAATCAATCAGTTTGCTTTTATTAAGTGTCTACCAAGGTAGGGCCTAAAAAGAGAGAAGTCTGCTAAGGATATAACCTTGGGGAAAAAGAAAGAAGTGCTACAAGTTGGTAGACGAAGAACTGGGCAAAAGTAGTTTCTGAAAAATCAAGGTAAAAGAAAGCATCCAGACTGATAGGGTAGTCCTCCGTATCACTTACTGCAGAGAAGTTAAAGAAATTGAAGACAGGGAAAAGATAATTGGATTTGACAACTAGAGGGTTAATGAATACTTTCAAGAAAGTAGATAAGTGGGAATGGAAGCCAGATTGCCAGACATCAAAGAAAAGAGTGAGTGGTAAGAAACTAGAAGCAGCAAATATAGTCAGTTCTTCCAATACATTTGGTAAAAGTTTTGGAAAGGGAGAAAATTAGCTTAATTAAGATTTTATTGGTGAACCAATGGCACACATTCTGGAGGGGGCTGTTCCCCTTCCCCTCTCCATCCTGTCTCGCCCCCGTGCCCAGCAGCCCAATGAAAGCACTTCCTTCCTCTCCTGTCTGGAGGAAGGTGGGGGGCTCACATGAAGCATGAGAGTTGTAGTTTGGGCACTTGTTCTCTAAAAGGTTTACCATCACTAACTTAAGAGGATTGTCAGGTCAAAGGAAATTGGTTTTTGTAGTTATTTTATTTTTCATATAGGAAGATATTAGCATGTTTCTGGATGACTAAGAAGGAACAAGGAAATGATTAAAGATTCTTGAGAAAAAGAGGATGCCTGGCAACAAAGTCCTGGGATAGGGAGAAGTAGATAATGATTAGGGGTAAAAGTCTTCTGATTTCATTAGCGAATGGATTTTCTTCCTTATCTGTTCAATGTAGAGGATGAGCTAATGAAGTCACAGTGCAAGTACCTGTATTTGTTTGAACAAGATATAGTAATATGTAATCAAATTAATCTACTCTTACTATCTGTTTTAGGGGGCATTAAAATTTTTTGTGTCATGTACCTAACTCTAACCAATAGGAGCTCCTCAATTTTTTTAGCATTATCACTAGCTCTCTCTTTCCTTTGCTAAAAGAATGGCATCCCTGCTCCTCATCAAATCTAATCTGTGTTCTTGATTTCATTCTCTCCTGATTCCTGTAGTAAGATAACTTTGGCAATATTTTCTCTCTATCTTCCATCTTTATTCCTTTCCTCCCTATTGGCTCCTTCCTGACTAACTGCACATTTCTTCCATCTACCTAGATGTTTGTCAAAATCTCAAACTAAAGTTGAGTTTTTTATGTGGTCACTAAATCTGTTCCTCTTTCCAACTTCATCTTATTAGTAATACCACTAAATTCATTTAGTTATCCATTGTTAGTAAAATTGTATTATTTCTTGTAACAACTTTTTGAGATTAAGGTGCCTTTTAGGGTGAACCCCATTAAATAAACACATATACAGTTTTTAGAAAGTAAAGAAGAGAAAGAAGAAAAGAGGCAAGAGACTTAATGGGCATTACCAAGTACATAGACTCTTTGTATTCATAGCACTTAGCACTGGCATAGAGGAGGCACTTAGTAAATGCTAGATGATTAAGTGAATACACAAATTTATCAGAAATGACTCCCACAGAGAAAGAGTAAAATCCTTAACATTCTTAGGAATATAAGAATCAAAATATTTCTGAAGGGAGCATATCAATTCGATACTTTTCCTAGGTTTTGACACAAGACCTTAAAGACTGCTGTTCCTCCTCCTACCTGAAAAGCAATCTTTTATCTACTGCTGCCACAGCAAAAGCCACAATGCTTTCTATCCTCCAGAAGAGAAAAGAGGTGGGACAAAGAGAAAAGGACTAAAAAGCTTCCACTTTCCTGAATACTAGGCAGAGAAGATATGACTCCAGAAAGCCTGCATTTTACTATAGTCAGGTCACATGCTTCTTCTTGCTACCATCCATCATCTATGCCCTTCTAAGGCTTGGATTCTGAATTCTAAATTCTGCTAGCCTGGAAGGGCAGTGGAAATGTTCCTTTGCACTGAGGAACAAGACAATTTTTAATAAAAGAAGTACCCATTCATTACAAAAAGTCACCCCTTTAAATCCTACAAAATGAATGTCTTTTCCTGACTAAATCTGAGTATGGAGTGGTGAAATACTATGATAACCTTTTCCTACCCCATTCCAAACAGGCAGAAGGTAACTTGTTAAATTATAATATCAATTATAATATTAAGGAAGTCAGCTCCTAACACTATGCTAGAAACCTTGACATTCATTATCAATGACTCCTCCTCCTCCCTCACTTTTCAGATTTAATCTGTTGCCAAGCCCTACTGACTTTACCTTTATAATCTCTTCTGTATTTTACACCTTTTATTTATTCTCACTACTATCAAAGTAAGCCCTCACATCAGAGATGCTAGTCCTCCTTGAGCACCCTTACATACTTCTCAGGGCTGTTCATCCACATTTAGTGTCCACCTAGCATTCAACTCTCACCTGTGGCTCCTAAAAGTTGTTCCAAGGGCTATGAAGTCTGCTGAAGCAGATGCTGTGGCATGCTTAGAGCTTGGTCAGACATTTAAAATGCCAGATCGTTGTCTGGCTTTTTATTGTCACTGGACTTTGTTGACTCTGGAAGAGAGAACCAGACTGAAGACTTTGTGCAACTCTGGCTCACTTAAAGCCAATTCAGTCCTGAATTGGACCAATGACATCATTTTGTGATGTCAATGGTCCTTTTAAAAGGCAAACAAAACCTATAGTAGAAAACTTCTGCCATCTACTTAAGTCTATTTCTACCTTTCCCTTTTAAACTCTCCTTTATATTGCTGCTGGACCAATCTTTGTACATATATCTAGTCATATCTCTCTTCTGCTCAAAAATCTTCATTAGTTCCCTATTGCCTGAAAATAGTTTATTTTCCTTTGCCTAATGTTCATGTCTACAATAAGATGCCACTTTATATTTTTGTCTTATCTCACATTACTAGCCTTCATATACATTTGTCTATGTCTTAGTCTCTTTACTAGATGGTAAGCTCCATTTAAGAAGACAGTGTCTCATTCATATTTCTATTTTCTTTGGCCATAATTCCTTTCTCCCACCCCCAGCATTTGAACAGGGCTGGTGTGGGCCAATTCAGGGAATAAATGACATACAGCTGAAGTAAATCACCCTTAGGGGCTCATATTACTCAGTTTTCATACCTACCATGGAGCCTTTCTAGAAACAAAAAAGCATTTGCTAAGTATATGATATATGCTAGGCACTGAGGAATCAAATATAAAAGTTACCGAGACCCTGGCCTCAAGAAGCTTATAGTCTAATAGCAAAGATAATATATATAAGAAAGTGATGACAAGGGAAGGAAGTTTTGGATTGGAAAGTCACAGAGATTGTAAGTGAAGTCATAGAGCTGATTGAATGCTTGTGTTAATAGGAATTATAGTATTTATTCAACTACTGATTTGGGGCAAGAAGTTAAAAATAGGTTACATGTGGAGAGATAAGAAAGATGGCCAGATGCCCTAGTATTTCTGGGTTTCTTGGAGTATATATGAATGGAATGCGAAGCCTGGTTTGGGATTAATTAGATCTTGTGAGTAGATTAGGTAAATTTTGCTCTAACTAATCAATCAATACAGTTCAACCCAAGGGAAAGGAAATATAAAGAATAAAAGTTTGAAGGAATGGAAATAAGGATCAAGAGAGAAGACTAGCAAGAAGTTTCCTCCAAGTAGAGTTCAAAAATTGAGCCAGGAGTCTCCCAAAGAAATTACTTCTCCAGAAACCAAAAGAAAGCTATATGGAAATAGATCACATTAGACAATAGAGTTGGAAAGTAAAGGCGAATTAGTTAAAAGAATAAGGATTCCAAGGGTGGAAGAGGGATGAGTGAACAGGATGAAGGGAGCCTAGAAAGGATTGCTTAATGTTTTGACCCTGTGCCAAGAAAACTGAGTAACATGAGCCCCTAAGGGCTCACTTGTATTTCATTTGTTCCCCAAATTGCCTCACATTAGCCCAGTTCAAATTGTGTACTTGAACTGTGAAGAAAAAAAAAATAGAGAAACTGAGGAAGGCTATGAAACTGGGTTCAAAATTTCCCCCTTCCTTTCTTTCATCCCTAAATCAACGATTAACATGAGACAAATAGCAATAGTGAATCTGGCCAAGGAGTCCTTTGTTTAGAAGCTGTTCCTAGAGGATGTATTCCTTTTTGCCACAAGTTCCAATTTTTATTTCCCAGGGGAATAATGCATCTTTTGTCTATAGGACCACATGAGCATAGGAAATGGAATTAGAACAAAGGGGGAAATATAAATGTCTTAAAAGCTGTGTAATATGGTTAAACAACTTCTAGAAGTCAGGAGTTTTAAATATTTTAAAAAAATATACCTCCTCCCTCACAGAGAGACTGAGGACTACTAGGACAGAATGTGGGACTATCAAATTATTTCACTAAATTGTTTTTTCTTCTCACAAGTGACAGTTCAATATGGCGAGGGTAAGACATGACCAAGATAAAAACAATTGATAATTTGTATGTATATGTCTATATATACACATATATATGTGTGTAATTTTATATACATATATATGATACTTTATGGTATTTTGCAGGAAAGAGAATCTTTAATTTTATGGTGGGTTGTATTAGTATCCATAGACTTTTTGGTTATGCTCTTTAAAATAAATTTTTATTGATAACTTGTTTTTGCTTTGCCAGAATTTCTCCCATTATTCCTTCCTTTCTTCCTCCTCCTCTTTCTTAGAACATCATAATATAACCAAAAATATTTTTTCACCTAAAGAGAGGAAATGAACAACTAATACACTGAAAAAGTCTAGAAACACATACAGTATTCCATATCTATTGTGAAAGGGAATTTTTTTCTCTTAATCAATCAAGTACTCCACCCTTTTAACTTAATTAGCCAGGAACTAGAGGATCTTTTTGATCAAAGTTCATTCCCTCAGAAGACCAGAGGTGGATCCCACAGGCAATGCCCTCTGGGCAGTGCCAGGCAAATTAAGAGACTTTGATTGATTCCTGAGATGTGATGGGGAGAGCTGATAGGTGGAGAAAACTGCATATAAGTAGGAGCCTCTGGGAGCCTTGGAGTCTTTTGGTGGCTCAGTCCTTTGCAGCTCAGCTTGAGTAGGCATTTAATTCTGCCTTGGATTCAACATTGGTGGCTCAAGGAGTTCAGCCTAGGTGACTTACTTGGGTTGAGGAGACCCTGGCTGGAGACACTGGCTCTTTGATTCCCCTGTAGGACGCTCTCTTTAGTCTGGAGGCACCTACATTGATGAAATCACATATCTATTCATTTATAATGTATACAATCCTTAATTAGAAAATTTGGCTCCTGATACTTTTAGATTCAAGGTCAGCATAAAAAGTATGATCTCAAGAAAAATAGGAAATGCCACGAATTTCTTATTAAAAGTGGAAATAATAAGGTGAATCTGGAAAGCAGGATAGCATTTTAACTTTAGGATAGTCTAAAGTGTGTATGCTGGTAGAGTGGCGTAAATTCACTTTTGTAAAGTTGGAGGTCACTCCTGGTGACCTCAAAATTCCTATAGTGTTATTTCCGGAAGCTCTCAAAGACAGAATAGCAGTTCTTTAAAGCACTGTGATCACCCATTTAACTCTTTAAAATCTTTATGAATTTGCACATAAGAACATATTATGATGACTCTAGGAATGGTTGAATTCATTTTGATAACTAGGATTCCATAGTACTATTATAGCCATATTTCTCTATAGTGCCCTACTCTGGAACTATAATGCTATAGAGAAATCATTAAACAATAAAAATAGGAAGACTTGCTGAATCTTAGACCTGTAAACAATGTTAGGATCATCTAGTTCAATATTCTAATTTTAGATGTAGATCCCTCTCTGGTCTTACTTTCCTAACTTATATTGGACTGGCAAATTAGGTCCCAGGGGAGAGAATGCTACTTCTAGGAATAACTTTCAGGAGTTGAGGGTTTCTAGTAATGTTGTACATGAGCCCCTATTCAGAGTGCCCCCAATAGCAGTTAAACAGATTATATCTAATATGAACTAGCTTGAGGTAATTTAAGAAAGAACAGTAGTTACAAGACAAGATGACAATACCCTCAAATTAGAAGGTACACTTTTCCCTTTTACACACACACACATACACAGACACACACAGACACACACAGACATACACACACACTCCTTAGTAATAATGGGCTCAAACTTAAAATACAGCACTAGTGAAGCATTCATATATGTAAAAAACACATGGAACCAGCACTTATGTAGTAACTACTATGTACCAGATACTTACATTTGAAGAAAATAAAGCAAATTAAGATTAAAGAGATTTGTTCGAGGTCATACAGCTAGTGTCTGAGGCTGGATTTGAACTCGGGTATCCTGTCTTCAGGCAGCTTCAGTGTTTTATCCACCTCACTACCTAGCTGCCTCAATTAGGACATTATTTTGATAGTTCAAATGAGGAATGGTTTGGGGAGGTAGGAATATAAGAGAAGATGATAAATGAGAAAACTTATGTATATAAAATAAATTATACTTGGCAACTAATTTAAAATGAGGGTTGAGAAGGAAAAAGAGAGGAATTGTACTTGGCTTCTCCATGGTTATGAACCTAAGCAAGAGGGTGATAGCAACTCCAAAATAAGTTTTTAAAATGTGGTGAAAAGGATAGGTTTAAGATTAATTAAAATGATTAATTCCACTTTGGACATGTTGAGTTTGAAATGCCAATCAGGCATCAAGAATGCACTGTGCTTGATGCTAATAAAGAGAAAGTTCAAATAAAACTTCATCACTACCTTCCAAGAACTTACAATGTGAAGTCAATGACTGAAAAAACCACTCATTGCATGCTGATTCAATTACTATTGCTTAACATATCCATGACCTAAAGATTATCTTTAGAAGTCTTCCAAAGATCCATGATTTCATCTGTATGAGCATTCCATCCACTGAAGAAGTGATCAACCCCTTCATTTTTAGGAAAGTTTCCTGGATTTTTGTGTTCTATATCCTGCTCCCCAAATCACCACTTGGGTGACCAATCTTACTAACTTTAACAAGATTTGGACCAAAGATCTACTGCCAAGCATAAAGCCCATCTAGCTTGATAGGATTTTTTAGAACTCGTGTACCATTGGCATAGTCTTTTGAGAACCTACCAAACCACAAAAAGGCATTAGAGGGGGTCTTTAATAGTCTGTTCAATTTATCTTTGATTTTTCCAAATGAATCTTGCTTAAGTCAAAGGGCTATCCCCTTAAGATTTATTTGCTGTCAACTGTGGGTAGGTTTAATGTGCAGGTACAATCAATCCATCCATCAAAACTGCATGCTTTTATATAATTTCAGAGAACCACAGAAATTAAGACTAGAAGAGACGGATCTTAGAAATCTAGTCTAGGCCCTCTCATTTAAAGAATAAGAAATTGAAACCCATAAAAATGGAGTGAGTTGTTCAAAATTTGAAAGTGGGAAAGCTGGGATTCCAAATCCAGCCTCTCCCCCACCCCCCCTTTTTCTACACTAAAAACTTTAATTATCTAAGTAACTTTTCTCTCACACACAGACTGATTTTTTCCCTTTTCCACTGCAGGTTTTAAATCTACCAATTTTGAACATCTTCGTTTCAGCCAGATTTAGTCTTCATGAGAGCATAAGGTTGAAGTGATTCTTTTGTGTCCTGTAAAATACATTTCTTTTTTTACTTATCAAAGAAAAAAAAAGAAAAAAAAAGCCTAGACATGTCTGAAGGAGTTTGCTCAGGCTAAAATAATTAAGCCTTTGGGTTTCAGCCAAGGACAGTTTCAGCCCCAAAGGAAGAATCTTAACAAAATTAAGAACTGAACAAAGATGTTCACAATGGAAAACCTTTTGTCATCGCCCTGCTGTGTTTATGCTAGAGCTCAAGGGGCAGAGGCACTCTAAAAAGACTCCTAGGTTTTCCGACCTCTTCCTTTAGGAGTTCATTCCCACTTTGGGGGTCTTTTCAGAGATGCTCCAGGGCCAAAGCGTGGGTTTCAGTTTCATTGAAGGGTTCAGTTTTTCTACTTCCCAAAAGCCCAAGAGGGCAGTTAGGAAGAGGAAACCCGCGCGTTTGCCGGGAACAAATGGGGCAGGCAGGCAGCAAACATTAAGCGATTAGGTATGTCTGGCAGTGTACTAGGGGCTGGAGAAAAAGCAAAGGAAGGTCCTGGAGCTCTATATGAGAGGTCAAGGCAAACCTACAACAATCAGCCCAGTCACTAAACACTTCAGGCCTAGGTCAGCTGAGTGTTTTGGGGCGGGGATTAACTTGGGGATTCAAATTTAAAGCGGGACAGCTACCTGAGGCGCCACAGGTGCCAGCTAGGCTGGGGCTCGGAGGCTGCGGGGAATGGGGGAGGGAAGAGGAGCGCGCATCGCGCGCGTACGAGCACGCCTTGGTGCGGCGGGTAACTAGCAGCGCGGGCGCGCTCCTGCGGCCTTCCAGCTTGCGAGGAAAATCTTGGTCGCCATCGGCCCGCAGAGTGGCTACGGTGGCACTTATATATACATCGTAGCCCACGAGGTTACGCTGCAGCCCGATTCCGCTAAGGGGAGGGGGGAAACGGTCTGTGAGTTCCTTACTTCGCAGACCATTCCTTCGTGTAGGTCCACAAACTTCCCTCCCAAGGCTGGGGCGGGCAACGGAACTGAAGCTCGGCTCACGCCCTCTGCGCAAACGCCAATGTTTTTAGAGCCGCCGGAGGGAAGGCGGGCGGGAGCGGGGAATGGGGGGGAAGGGAAAAGAAAAGCCACTGAACATGAAAAACCTACGCTTGTCAGGGAGAGCAGAAAAGACTGCGCATGTGTGTACCTGAATCCTTTTAGGTCCCTGAAGAGAAAGTGACGCAGAGACCAAGAAAGTGAAGGGGGAGGGAGGCGCGGGGAAATGAGAGGCGCAGGCGCGGAATCGTGAGGACCTGGCGGTGGGGGGAAGAGACCCTAGCCGTAGACTGGGCGGGGCGAGCATCAGCCTCGCGCGCCCCCTGGCGCGCGCCTGGTGTGAGGAGAGGGAGCTGGGCGGGGAGGAGGGGGAGGAGGAAGGGAGGAGGAGGAGAAAGTAGAGGGAGGAGGCATGGAGGGCGGGAGGGGGGAGGGGAGCAGGGAGCGAGGGAGGGTTTATCGACCGGCCGATTTTGGTTAAAATATTCAAAATGGCGGACGGAGGAGCAGCGAGTCAAGATGAGAGTTCAGCCGCGGCGGCAGCAGCAGCAGGTAATCATTACAGCATTTTACATATTCATATTCATACTCAACCCCGGCTCCCGCTGCCCCCCCCTGCGACTTAGCATAATTTATTAGTACTCAGGATTATTATAA